>NW_003203093.1:30766-33239 GCF_000006405.1 Perkinsus marinus ATCC 50983
TACGCTCTCTTCGCTGAATCGAACGAGAAGATACCCATAATATGGACTTCATATTGAATTCGGCATCCGAGCGTCTACGAGGAGATGAGCGTTACAGGAGGATCTTGGAGGTGGCTCAGCCACCGTGGCTGCAACTAGGTGGTTATCAACGATCCAGGCGGTATGAAGTGTGATGGATATTATTCATATTTTTTGTATAGCACTGTTGATAATCTGAAACGACCGATTTTCCATCTGAAGATCGGAACCGCGCTAGAGGCTTCTTGAGTTCTTCACCAACCTCTTGAGTGAGGCAGCTGCAAATATTACGCCACATACTTCTGATCTCTGAAAGGATCCAATCTAGTAGAATTTGTTCTCCTCTCGAATCACGCACAGCAAAGCACTAGACAGCAAAGGTTTCCTCCTTCGTTACCATGTAAAACGCAGAGCTGACTCGTGCAATGATCCTATTGGGATCTTGGAGAAACCCCTCGTTGAAACGAGAGCATCCAATGCCAGATTTTCTAGTATGAAAATCGATTTGGGAAGTGCCGCGGATACCCTAGCACACTACTTTAAAAACGAGGTATGGGTTTGGTGGAGTAATTCGTCTCACGAATCGTGAGTCACGATAGTCATTCGAAGTGTTTTACTTTCGCTAGACTATCATTCGCGATCGCTATTCGCGATCGGACAATCAAGAGTTCATGAGAAGTAGGACGAGCACAAGAGTATTTGTACCTTAACAGTTCTCGTGATAGTCTTGCCAAATTCATCTACTTGACTCATATTGGCAGCTCAAATGCCCGCCTTCCTCATTCCCTTCTCGAGTTTCTCCACAGGTAATAGTAAGTTGGGTAATAGTAAGTTACCACTGGTAAGTTACTTACTTACTAGAATTGCTTCCTTGAATCCACTCAGTTCTCCAACCATGGCGACCTTAGTATACTTACTGAGCATTATGGTATCCCTTATGGCAAGAGACGGATTTTGCACTGATTCACAGACTCTGAAGGCGAGCCACCTTAGGTGATGGAACTTCCGTCACGGAAGGCGGCAAAGCTGCATATCGAGTCACGTTTTTCAGAAATCTACTCCAACGATTTGAGCTGACGTTGTACGTTCTGCAATGTGGAATTCGCATTGACTTTGCATGATTTGATTGCGTTCTCAGAGGAAGGGGCTCTGAACATTATCCGACTCCGACTGAAGTCTACGTAGTAGCCAAACTCATCGAAGTCTTCGATTCGAAGAAATGTTCCAAAATCTTTCACCTATAAAGATCTACCGCAGAATGAGGAAAGAGAAGAAAGAGCGCGAGTTTCTCAAGGAGCACTTCGGGCGCCAGCACCTTGCTCAATTGTCCATGGTTAATTTCTTCCTTGTATACAGCAAAGTTTCATCAGCTCTGCTCAGCTGAGCAATCATCTAATCCATTCAATGGTTTCGGACCGAGTGTCTCCTCGAAAACTCTTTCGGGGCCTCGATCACTTCATCGAACGCAACAGGAGGGTGATTATCTAGATACCAATTCGGATTTCACTGCAGCAAGATGTTCAGCCGATAGGAGCAATGGTAGTTGATATAAGTACACCACTTTACACTAGGCAACATCATCATAAACACTTCCTCTCCAGAGAGACACTGAGGGAGCATATCTCAAGCAACTCGATGCTGCATATGATAAGTATAAGCATGCAATAGCGCGTCGATCAGGGGGTCTCAGTTGTTCCCGAGCCAACCCCCAAACCACGAACCGCCATAATAATGTTTTGAATCAGGCTCTTTCCCTTTCGACGAACCTTCCGTCGCTTCCTTTGCTGCTTCTTCTGACGGGTGATCTTCACCAGTATGTAGTGTAACAACTCCTGCAAATTTTTCATGCATGCCCAAAGCCTGAGACATCCCATCTTGCCAAACCAGCACATCATAGGTCACTTACTCTAGTGTATCCAAAGCTCATCGCCGCCTGATTGAAGAACTGCATTTGAGCATTCGAATTCTGCTTCGTGGGATCGCCGTACTCGTCCAAGTATGCATTATCATCATCACCACCCGACAAAGAGTCATCAAAAGAGTCTCGGTGCATCACTGAGTTGCTTCCATCACTGCAACGATCAGGACTCTCACTCTGAAAACCACAACTGACACCCTAGCGCCGTTTCCAGTCGACTCACCAGCCACCGACCAACCGCGTCCTTCGCTCCTTCCTCAGTCTCAATGTACTCTGGGCTCATCGGGCTCGCATCTAGAGTACAGCATTAGAATATATATTTGGTCTCTCCAGCTGACCTCAGGAGTTCCCAAAGTTACGTTATGAAATTCATACGCGACTTGGGGTAGAAGTATATAAAAAAACCAACAAGAATTTCCGTCACCAACACAGCTAACCGCGCATATTTTCCTACACCGGTAGGCTATGTCCGCGACCAGTCGTTACCTCCACTATCTTTCCTCCTGCGCATTGACGATCCCGTCCTATCTCTGAGGG
>NW_003203093.1:33339-53693 GCF_000006405.1 Perkinsus marinus ATCC 50983
TAGTATCAAAAGGGTCTTAGTGGTGCTAATGAGCCGGTCGGTCGCGAGAGAATGCCAACCTCTGGTGGAGGCTCGCATAAGCAACATCCAAGGCCTCTACGCTCTCTTCGCTGAATCGAACGAGAAGATACCCGTAATATGACTCCATATTAAATTCGGCATCGGAGCGTCTACGAGAGAGATGAGCGTTACAAGAGAATCTTGGAGGTCGCTGCAACTAGATGCTTATCATCGGTCCAGGCGGTATAGAGAGTGATGGATATTATTCATATTCATTGTACAGCACTGTTGATAATCTGGAACGAATGATTTTCCATCTGATGATCAGAACCGCTGTAGAGGCTTCTTGAGTTCTCCACCAACCTCTTCAGTGAGGCAGCTGCAACTATTACGCCACATACTCCTCATCCCTGAAGGGGGCCAATCTACTAAAAAGCACTAGACAGCAAAGGTTTCCTCCTTCGTTACCATGCAAAGCGCAGAGCTGACTCGTGCAATGATCCTATTGGGATATTGGAGAAACCCCCGTTGCAACGAGAGTATCGAATGCCAGATTTCCTAGTATGAAGATCGATTTGGGAATTACCAAAGATACACTAGCACACTACTTTAAAAACGAAGTATGGGTTTGTTGGAATGATGCGTCTCGCGAATCGTGAGTCACGATAGTCGTTCGAAGTGTTTCACTTTCGCCAGACTTTCACTCGCGATCGCTGGACAATCAAGAGTTCACGAGAAGTAGGACGCGCACAAGGGTATTTGTTCCTTAGCAGTTCTCGTGATAGTCTCGCCAAATTCATCTGATTGACTCATATTGGCAACCCAAATGCCCGCCTTCTGCGACCTTAGTATGCTTACTAAGCATTATGGTATCCCTTATAGTAAGAGATGGATTCTGCACTGATTCAGACTCTGAAGGCGAGCTACCTTAGGTCAGGGAACTTCCGTCACGGAAGGCGGCAAAGCTGCATCTCGAGTCATGTATAGTATCATACTATACAGCAAAGTTTCAGCAGCTCTGCTCAGCTGATCATTCATTCAATCCATTCAATACTTTCGGGCCGAGTGTTTCCTCGAAAACTCTTTCGGGGCCTCGATCAATCCATCGAACGCAACATGAGAGGGATTATCTAGATACCAATTCGGATCCACTGCAGCAAGATGTTCAGCCGATAGGAGCAATGGTAGTTGATAAAGTACACCACTTTACACTAGGCAACATCATCATAAACACTTCCTCTCCAGAGAGACACTGAGGGAGCATATCTCAAGCAACTCGATGCTGCATATGATAAGTATAAGCATGCAATAGCGCGTCGATCAGGGGGTCTCAGTTGTTCCCGAGCCAACCCCCAAACCACGAACCGCCATAATAGTGTTTTGAATCAGGCTCTTTCCCTTTCGACGAACCTTCCGTCGCTTCCTTCGCTGCTTCTTCTGACGGGTGATCTTCACCAGTATGTAGTGTAACAACTCCTGCAAATTTCTCGTGCATGCCCAAAGCCTGAGATATCCCATCTTGCCAAACCAACACATCATAGGCCACTTACTCTAGTGTATCCAAAGCTCATCGCCGCCTGATTGAAGAACTGCATTTGAGCATTCGAATTCTGCTTCGTGGGATCGCCGTACTCGTCCAAGTATGCATTATCATCATCACCACCCGACAAAGAGTCATCAAAAGAGTCTCGGTGCATCACTGAGTTGCTTCCATCACTGCAACGATCAGGACTCTCACTCTGAAAACCACAACTGACACCCTAGCGCCGTTTCCAGTCGACTCACCAGCCACCGACCAACCGCGTCCTTCGCTCCTTCCTCAGTCTCAATGTACTCTGGGCTCATCGGGCTCGCATCTAGAGTACAGCATTAGAATATATATTTGGTCTCTCCAGCTGACCTCAGGAGTTCCCAAAGTTACGTTATGAAATTCATACGCGACTTGGGGTAGAAGTATATAAAAAAACCAACAAGAATTTCCGTCACCAACACAGCTAACCGCGCATATTTTCCTACACCGGTAGGCTATGTCCGCGACCAGTCGTTACCTCCACTATCTTTCCTCCTGCGCATTGACGATCCCGTCCTATCTCTGAGGGGTAAGTCCGACAGAGGAACCCACTGCCGATCGTATGGTGGTAGTGTCAGCGATGGCTCCACCTTGGCAGCGTCGAGCTCAGGAATCGAACGGGGATTGTCACTGAACCACAACCTTTCCGAATAACTACTCATTCCATCTCACGAGAACAAGACGGGTTATAGCCACCGATTCAGATTCACATCTACGAATACGGACAAAAATTCACACACATAATCGTTGAAAGATGCCCCGAACGATTATGCAACTAACTGTCCACTACCCGCCCTCATTTTCCTTATCGCTCCCCCGAGAGTTTTCCGAATCGTGCTCGATTGAAGTCACGGTTGGCGCTGAGCTTTCACTTTCTAAATGCGGTAGTTCGATCTGAAGAGCCTGGAAGAGGATCACTCAGCACCACTTGCAATCTTGCTTTTCCTCAACGCTCCTCACCTCCTTGGCCCTCTCCACTCCGCCTTCAGGGGACTCTTGGCCGAGTACTGACGATCGGAATAAATCACACACTCTAAAACGTTCTTCATATCCCACTCACATGCATGGCTCTCAGCAAGACTTCGCCGCCGTATTCCAGACCCGATCGAGTCCGTCGACACACCTGTCAAATTTCTCTCGAGCAATTTCGTGGCGCGTGACGCTTGCTTCGCCACCTCTCTCACTGTATTCCCTCATCGCCGCCTGTCTGCTAGCCACTGCTGCTGATACCGTTCCTTCCGGTATCGTCTTCGCCGCCTCAATGATCGCCTCATGGTGCTCCTCTAACACACAACTACAAGATGCACCGAAAAACGAAAATTTCTCAAATCCCATGAAAGGATTCCTATCCGATTTTTTTCAAGAAACGAATTCAGAAATTTTTCAAAATTTTTTCCCGAAATTCAAAACTTTTTTGACAGAGCTGAAAATACAGTACAAAAACATCGTAAATAATGAGGAAATGTTTACCTTCTAGTTTTTGCTTGTCTTGATTCCGAGATGATGACGATCCATCGTTCGCCGAAGACATTATAAGTTCCTTCAGAGTGTCTTCAGCAATCACTAGCCCCTAGAGAAAAACACACATCGACAATATGAGCTCACTTGCAATCAGCATTGGAATATATGTGTTTGCTTTCCTCAACTGGGCCGAGGATTTTCCTCACTAATTGTAGAAGTTTATATTGAAATTAAGGTAGAACTATGCAGAAAACAATTCGAGAATTCCTCACAATTTTCATATTATCACCAACACATCTATGCTTAGTTGAAGTTTCAGCTCAAAACTCTCATTCGTTAACGAGAAACGCAGATTTTTCGAACTTGCCTAAGAAAAAAATACGCTCCTTAGTGGAACATGTGCATATTTTCCCCCAGCGCCCACCTGAATTCCCGCTTCTTCCAGTGTTCTCAATAATGCGTTCTGCATCGCAGAATTCAACCCTCGGACCAACGAGACAGTCGCATACGCCTTCTGTTTTCGAGCCCATGTAACCTGATAATCATCCACTTGCAATCTTGCATTTCCTCAACGCGACCTTACTTGTTGAGTGGTAACAGCAATGACTCCTGGCACCATTAGGATGGCCTGCTTGGCGCTAAGACAGAGCTCTTCACTGTACGAGCCCATGAGGAGTATAACAGCTGTGCTTCCTGGACGAGGGAAAAACGACATGTGCCGGGATCGAACCTGGGTCCTTACGCATTGCCCCCGTAGTTGCCTTGAACGCTGACTGACTGGTGTACGTATACGAGTTGCCACTGAATGAGAAAGCATGCCAACTCCGATACAAAATTCAGCCATAGTGCTAACAGTGATCTCGTGTGAAGTCAGAAATCTTCATAGTGCGCGACCCAAAGATTCCTCAAGATACGCATCCCTCCCTACCTGCTGGCATCATATTGGCGATAGGCCCCATAAACAGCTGAGACTGGCTCGCGCGATCTGACGTTCGCCGGAGCAAATCCGCAGGTAGATGACGATGAGGAGCTCACGTCCGCTCCAGAGGGGTATCGACGAACTCGAGAAGCAACCTAGGAAGTGAGAAAAAGATGGTATGAAAATAATAATAAAAAAACCATTCTCTCCATAATGCTTACCCCGCCGCCTCTAGGTGTGGGATAATGTACTGATTCTGAATGGTAGGTGTTGCAATTCACAGGTGTGGCTCCTGGCAAACCGTAGGAACGAGGAGTAACGACAACACGATCGTTGATCTGAGAAAACACCAAAAATCGGTATGAGTGCGTGTCAATGTGATATGCAAATGTGTGTTATTTTCCGAGATTAATATAACATCGCATAAACAATGTAAACATTGCTATGAACATGTGATGTGATAAAAGTAACCTTTCGAGACTATGATAGCGACAAGTTGTTCACTATCATTAATCCCGGAATAGAAAACGCACATTCTTCACATTTGCATAGTATCAAATTGACCCGTACTGTAGACATGGAAATACAAACATCCACTCTGCTGCAATTTCTCAAGAAAATATAAAGTCAGATCGTCTGTGGTGAATACACAAGACGAAACTCCGCGAGAACAACGGGAAATATAAAGTGAATAACGGGAGCACTGGAAAGCCCTCCGCCAGTGTTGGTTGATGTTCAAATGCAATTTCAACCGTTAACCTACTACCACGTGAATTAGTTTTTCGTTCAATTTTTTTTCCGAAAAATTTCCGAAATTTAATAAAAAAAGTATAATGATATTCTAGATCCAACCAGCGTGGCATGCTGTGAAGGAATACAACGCATGTGTTCACTTGGTGGAATACAGAAAGATAAAAGAGGCGAAAAATGCATCTCGTGAGATCCGAACCAGACACCATCCGGACGATAAACCTACTCCTTGACCACTTGGAAGATATCCATCCTGTTGATAATGACGTAATGATTGTTGCGGCACAGCCCCTCCGCCTCCTCCTATAATGGGATTGGGTGGAGGCATCATCATCCCTTCACTCTGCATTCTATACACCGACTGCTGCTGTGGGTGCTGATAATGATTCGGCTGCTGATGCACACGAGGAGCACTGGCATATCTGAAAAAGATGCAACTATTCTTAGCGGAGCGAAGCAGAATAGAAATTATCACCCATATTGTGATGATGATGACGATGGCGAGGGTCGTGTATACGTTACTCTTGAAGGAGCTTGTACCTACGATAAAAAGTGAATATGTAAAAAGCGCACGCCACGGTGATCGATTATGAATGGATCAAACACATGCATTAATATTTCAAAACATCTGTGACGAGAGGCATCTTACTTCGGGTTGACGAGTTTCGTGGCGCGCGGGAAAATACTGCCACTGTGGGGGCGGACAAATCCGTCCATCATTTTCGTGCTGTCCCCGAGAGAACCCCATCGGATTCAGACCGGACGGATTCATCAGACCGAGGTGGGACGGTGGCCGCAGGGAAACGGATCAACGCCAAACTGAAACACAGTAGCAGAGAGAATCATCCAGAAACCCATAATGTTCCCGGGGAGAGCTCATTTTGAATTTTCCACATTTTTCAATCACTTTCCCATGTAGATGTCATCACATTAGTAACATTTTCCCCATTGCTATCAAAACGTTATTTCGCCAAACTAAATGGGTCGCTGGGCAGTAAATTCCCGGGTCCACTCCTGCACCCTGCACCACTAAAGATCCCGGGTTCGATTCCCGGCAACGGCAATTCTCATACTAAACTCGATACCATCATCATCAACAACATTAATCACATCAACGCCACGGCGGCGGTCCATCTCGAGGCCTGCATGCAGACCCCGCTCTCACATTACGCGTCACCGCGCCACGAAATTCCTCCTTCCGAGGAGGCAAACATCTCCGTAAAGGCAAATCTTGCAATCTTGCTCGTCCTTGCTTTTCCTCAACGCCCCACGGTCTCAGAAATAAGCTGCTGCTCTCAAGTTCAGCCTCAACAATTTCGTGGCGCGCGACATTTTCCACCATCAATTTCTCGATAACATTAACGCGTTTCTCGATCCTTCCTATACTCTCGTCCAACCATCTCCAAGAGATCCTCTGGGCCCTTCGGACCAGACTTGCGACACCTCCATGACGAGTCTTCCCTTTCCTGCGTTCTGCTGACGAAATCGGTGCTAGTAGCATTTCAAAGAAAAACTGACCAAATTTTACCGCGCGCCACAAAAATATCCCAGGACCAAACAATTTTTCGGAAAATTACTACAAAAACACATGACCATCAAATGAATTTCCCCAATTCCGATTTATCGATCACCAGGGCGCGCGAAACTGCAGCTGAGATCATCATCGCCGAGCACGACGACGCCCAAAGAGGCGGTAGTGTTGGAGGCATACCAACTGCAAATTCGTATTCAGGATGGATCTACCACGGCAGGTCCCGGGTACGATTCCTGGTATCGGCATTTCACCCGAGGCCCAATATAAGGGTACTTCGGACTCCCTCCCGGCAAGCCCTGCATAATGCTTGGATCGTCAAACGGTGAGCTCGGCCCAGTTAAAGGATTTGGATACCTTCACACCAGCGGATCCCCTCACCGTCACGCGCCACGAAATTACCATCCACCCCCTGGCAGTCCCAACAGCATCGCTCTCTTCATCGCCTGGCAACAAGTCGCTTCGAATAACATTGCGCACAGCGAAGATTTCCAAAGATACGTCCACCTCTGATTCCGCCAGATGCGCATATCTTGCCATTCTCTCAGCCATTCCTGCCAACTCGACTGGAGAGGCTCCCTTGGGTATCCTAAAGTGACCATAAACCAACCTCATCCGTATCTTACGCGGTCAACCTCAAGATACGCCTACCTTTCATGATCCCCTCTCCCCTCAGCCTCATTATGCCTAAACCTATGCAGCTTATAGTACCTTCAATTACTTATCAATTCCACAGTATACCCGTTATAATGCACATCGTGAAACACTTCGCTCCGCTGTGCTGGACACAAGCATCAAATGTATGGCTTTTAAGTCTGATGTCTATTAGCTTCACCGACTGGCATGAAACTCCGTTCAACATTTTCTTACTACCTGTCCCCCTGAGTCTGTTGATGATGATGATGATGATGATGATGATGATGATGACGATGATGATGATGATGATGATGATGATGATGATGATGATGATGAGTGTGTATGGGCATTCAGGTTATTTGAAGCATTTATGGTATTAGGTGAAGAACTGATAACAATCCTAACCCGACACACCGAGAGCTTTTTCCTACACCAAGAAAACGGCGCATACTTTCATAACAGCATAGCATAGTATTTGATTATCAATAAAAATATATTTATATATAGATATTAATAACCCTTTAGTGTTACTAGATAATATCAACTGTACTCTATTACTAACGTATTATATTATGACCTTCGTTTAGCCACGTTACATCGGAGTTTCACCCTAGTGATATGAAAAACACTAGTGAAAAATATATTTCACGACTACTACTGCATATAACCGCGAGTATCGCGTTTTTCACCCCGTTTTACGCCACTTCACGTGAAACTATGAAATCCCACAAATATATAATAATACAACATATAAATAGATATGAATAGGGTATAATGATTCCATTACGGGGTATACTGTAAACCCCCAGAGATATATTTCCCAGAAACACGCGCCAAAAAAATCACATTTTCCTCGGGAAAAACGACTGACAGTTGCATGAATCATGAATAGTTTCATGAGAGACGGAATGTCAAAAATCAAAGTCATAATCATAGATAACGGTACAGAGTAAAATGCCGATGACCAGAAAAGATCCAACGACCTACCGATAGACATCACTACACTCTACCGCTACACCAAAAGTATTAGTTAAAATGCAAACTAAAAATCAATCCCAGAAATCTGTTCAACACGAGTAATCAATTCGCCTTGTTTTATTAAATATCGAAATGTATACTTTTCTGCTTTCCTCGGCTGAGCTCAAGAGCTTCCAAACGCTACGCTATTGGTAAAAGTGTACAAAAAACCCAACTAGGATTCCCTCATTGTCACCAACACACGCGTAGTTGACCATGTGCAAATATTCGAATGAACTGTAAAACCTCAACCGTTTTTCGAATTCATTCAGTTTATTATGTAAGTTCAAGAACGAAATACTGTAAGCTCATCAGAATCGGAAAATTTGTCTATGGTCTGCAACATGTGTTGGTAACAATTTGAAAATTCTGCTAAAATTTCGGGAAATTATTTCGTTCCTATACACGTCGACCTCAGGTGCATATAAACTTCTATAATTAGTGAGGAAACTCCTGAGCTCAGCTGAGGAAAGCGAACAACACTGCTTTACACAAATGCGAATAACAATCACAAATACATACAAACAGTATTTTATACTACCACATCGATTCTGTTACTAACGACTCGCACTTGCATGCAATGAAAATGGCGAAAATTGGGTAAATTACTAAATCCAAAGAATAACGACAAAATCCAAATTGTGAAAAAATTGTAAATTTAAGGAAAAGTTCTCGAAAAAGTGTAGAAACGATATTCAAATTGAATAATTCAATTTCAGAGTTGGTTTTCATAAAAATTTCATAAATGCATTTTTATGAATTTATATTTACTACAGTGGGCTTTTACCCTAGTGATATAGAAAACACTAGTGAATAATATGTTTCAAGACTACTACTGCATATCACCGCGAATATCGCGTTTTTCACCTAGTTTTACGCCACTTCACGTAAAACGTGGAACTCCAATGAACGTGTCCTGAGAAATGCTGTTATTCGCCTTACTCTCCTCTTGCCCTTTCTCATCTGTATCGATTAGGCTAATGTTGGGCCTCATCTGTATCTTCCATAGTCAACCTCAAGATACGCTGGGGGGAACACTGGGTGAATAGAAATCCCAGTAACAACACGTATAAACTACATGCTGTAAAAAGAGCAAACATACGACAACTTTCATATAAACTTTCCGAGGCAGTGCGGAGGGAAAATATGCACACATTTGTCGGCGAAATTAGAAATTTTCGAGAATTTTCTTGGGAAAAATTATCACTTGTTTCTGTACATTTCTACCCGGTTTTAATATAAACTTCTGTATTTTATAAAAAAACTGCCGAGCTCAGCTGAGGAGAGCAAACATGTATTATAAAACTGGTCCGAGGCAATCTACTGCTACCGATGTGGTAGATGTGCATCGTAATCACCAATGGCGCTCGCCACAGTACTTTCACTTCGTCCTCTGTTAATGAAACGACTCTGCATGAAACGGCTGGCCCCCGCTGAGCCCAGATGTGTAGGAGTGAGGATGATTAAGATTATCTTTGCTCTAGCTCAGCTATTATCTCTGCTCTACGAGAGGTATATTAGTTCGCAGTATAAGACATGTCATGATGATTTGTTGCACTCGCATGACTCGGTGTGTCATGCTTTATGATAATTGTACTTTCCGAAAAAGATTATCTCTCTTTACTACGCCACTTACCTGGTTGTGTTATCCGACATGAGGACCCCTTCTACGACTGGGCATAGGAAACAACACCTTTTACTATTGAAGACTGTCTTAGGAGTCGTCGTTAAACTCAACTATAAGGGACGAACTAATAGTTTTCCTTTCGAGTGGGATCGGGGTTTCACAACAACCCGTTTTACGTGAAGTGGCGTAAAACTCGGTGAAAAACGCGATATTCGCGGTGATATGCAGTAGTAGTCGTGAAATATGTTTTTCACTAGTGAAAGAGCATTTTATATAGAGTTGACAATTTCTATGACTTCAACAACAGTGCAACAGAAATGAATTTAACGTGTAAAATGATCAATCGATGATGAACATATCAGTGTTGAAGGAATATATGTAATCGCTTTCCTCAGCTGATCCTAGGAGTTTCCAAAGCTACATTATAAGAGTTCATATACGACCTAGAATAGAAACCAACAAGAATTTCACAAAATTTCCTCACAGTTTCCATATTGTCACCACCAACATATGTGGTTGCATATTATTTTCCCACAAATATATACACGAGATCAGTTTAGTCGAAAATGATGGAAAAGTACCTCCACCGGGGATCGAACCGACGACCTAAAAAATCGTCACGCGCCACGAAATTAATCAGCGTCTCAGGAGGGCCAAAAGCGTTGATTTGTGAAATGCTTCGACCTACTGATATCATCGATAATAATAACACTATACCACATAGTACTTCAAGTAAGATTGTGTGTCTTTTTTGGGCCTATTCTGAATCTTACCATCAGGCCACGAAGATTCCCCTCCTCCTACTTCTACTATACGAGCCGCATTCCGATCGCATAAGACGGCCCGATTGGGAGATGCTCAGATGGTCGATTTAACTACGCAGTATCATGATTATGAAAATAGATATCTCAGTGCTAGTGACTTCTTATTTATGAGTAATAATTTATCGGAGTTTCACAACAACCCGTTTTACGTGAAGTGGCGTCGTAAAACTCGGTGAAAAACGCGATATTCGCGGTGATATGCAGTAGTAGTCGTGAAATATATTTTTGCACTATTGTTTTACATATCACTAGGGTGAAACTCCATTATATACCTAAACTAGTTTATGAGAAAAATTTTAGAAAATGAAATTCTTATTTTACATTACGTGTTATTTTTTTACATAGTGAAAATTGATTTATGAGAAATTATGGTAACAATTTTCATTAGTTAATGAGAAGAAAATAAAATCATTACTCATAGATAATGAGTAAAATCAAATTTGTCAAAAAAATATTTTTGCAAAATTTTCCATATTTTTCCCCACACGTAAAGTGTGAAAACTGAGCCAGAAAATATATTATAAATTACTTTTGCGGTACTCAAATGATAAAAAAATTTTCGACAAATTTTCCAAATTTCAGAAAATATATTTTTTTTCAGAAAATTCAGTCATTTTTCCGTAATTTTTTACCCCAGCGCGAACATTATGAATCTTTTTTTTCAGGATACTTATCATTAGAATTCTGGTCGACCTACAATAAGTGGAATTTTCGGTATTGGGTTATGTTTTTGTTTTTATCTTTTCTTGCCCATCTATCGCAGCATCTCATAGTACACTTCCTATTGAGGAACTTATTTTACCAAGAGAACTTCTCTGTGGAAGATCCATTCTCGACTTGGTCAGGTGCGTTTTTCTTTATCATATCACCGGTAATAAAAGGAGGCGGAGCGATGCGATATTAATTATTACATATTGATGTCTATATTAAAGTTATTTTGATATATTTAATGGAGTTTCACCCTAGTGATATGAAAAACACTAGTGAAAGATATATTTCACGGCTACTACTGCATATCACCGCGAATATCGCGTTTTTCATCGAGTTTTGCGCCACTTCACGTAAAACGGGTTGTGAAACTCCATTTTATTTTCTATTCTAGTTGAGCGATTAACCAGTCGGTCGGCGTTTTACGTGATGTGGGGTAAATCGTCCGGTGTAATTCACAACGAGCGTTTTTCTCAATTCGCTTAGTATCGCGAATATCGCGTTTTTCACGTAGTGTTTAGCGCTACTTCGCATAAAATGGGTGGCGGATTTTTCCCGAAGTGAAATGTGATATATATTTTTCAATTTGTATTTCGCGAGTGAGACTACATTATATAATTTCGTCGCGCGCGGTCATGGTACGGTGTGGAAAAAATTTTTCTACGCAGAAATTTTCAAGTGGGAAAAATTAAAGAAAATATATTTTCGTGGCGCGCGGTCATGGTACGGTGTGGAAAAAAATTTTCTACGCAGAAATTTTCAAGTGGGAGGAATTAAAGAAAATATAATTTTGTGGCGCGCGGTCATTATTCGTGTCAGGGTATCTGGTTACTCGGTGCGTTGGTACTCATAATCTGGCGTACGACTAAACATTCTCACACAGTAGTTGCAGTAACAACAATGCTGGTGGTGGTATCAGAATTTATAATATTAGCTGGTGAAGGCTATGATGATACTGCTATATACGCGCTACCGGTGCCCATAATGTTAGTAGCAGTAGGGCTTACTGCGAGGCTGATCCCGAGTGTTGCAACTCTTGCTACGTTCGTGTTGATAATTGGTAATAAAAAAAGGAAAAATTTCGGGAAAAAAATTTTCCCACGGGTGGTTTTTAGTGTTAGAAGTGGTTTTGGGAAATTTTGGCGAAAAAATAGGTTTTGTGATCGATAATTTTGTGGATTTGTGACGGTTTTCCGAAATATTTTTCGAGTTGACGAAACATGGTTTACGTAGTTGCATATGTGCATATTTTCCAACACTGATGCTGTTCCTGATCATCTGAAACGGTGAGGTTTTCACGAAAAAAAGAATTTGATGGGAAATTTATGAGAAAATTTTTGGTCGCAAACGCCATGTTGTTATTTTAGAGATTTTGGTATCAGTTTCGTCATGCGAGAAACAGAATTTTTTCATTTAGTAAATTCTGCGTTTTTTTCCATTTTTTCTGGAATTTTGGTGAAAATTTTTTCGTATTAGGTACCAGCCTTTCGGTGATCGCGTATACAGCACAGAGTGATGCAGTAGCATCGTATTTGCTGGAGTTATGGGCTGGCGATGCGTGCCATTGGTTTGTAATAGGGCGGGCATGTGTGGCAACAGTGGAGTTTCACAACAACCCGTTTTACGCGAAGTGGTGTAAAACTCTCGCGGTGATATGCAGTAGTAGTCGTGAAATATGGTTTTCATATCACGGTATGTGAAACTCCAGTGTTGAAATATATGTTTGCTTCCTCAGAATTTCCTCACTTTTTATAGGAGTTTACATACGAATTCGGGTAGAAGTGAACAGAAACCCCCAAAAAAATTAGCAAAATTTCCTCATAATTCTCATATTGTCACCAACACATGTGGTTGACCATGTGCATATTGTCTCCTCATACGGTGTGGCAATTTTACTTATTTTTGGGGTTTTTTGGAGTAGAAAATAAGATTTTTGGAGTGATTATTTCGCTCGCCATGATATATCAGTAACCGTTCCGAACATGACCGTTTCGACTCAACATGTGATGTATGATGATAATAACTATATCCTGTTTAGTTTCAGCTCAAAACTCTTATTCGTTAACGAGAAACGCAGATTTTTTGAATTTTGCCTAAGAAAAAAATACGCTCCTTATTTATGGAAATCAGTATTCGTGAAAGTTTTGGGAAATGTATGCACGTGGTCAACTATTTCTGTTGATTACAATATGAAAATTGTGAAGATATTTTGAAGAATTGATACTCGTTTTCTCAGCTGTTGAGCTTAGGAGATTTCTCACTATATTATGAATATTCACGCACCACTTGGCGTAGCAGTGTAAAAAACCGACGAAAATTTCCAAAACGTCTGCATATTTTTTGGGGTCATATTTGCAGGTTTTCGGGCTATGTTTGGTCGGTGGTACTAATATTTTGCGATCGGAATCGGATCTGTTTTCGGTGCTGAATGATCGACTGGTATTTCGCAGGAAAGCAGATGACTCGTATGAGCTTGCATTACATGTAGTGGAACAGCGGAGCGAAGCGATTTTTGTTTGTACATTTTTGGTGATTTTAGGGAGTGAGTAACGAGATGGTGCGGTACTTCAAGAAGAGTTATAATACATTCTTCTTCAGACGGTTTGAAAGGACGGTTGATGAACAGACGTAGTATGGGAAGATAATATCGATCGCGTGATCGATTATGTAAATTTTTTTATTAAATTTGGGAAAAAATGGTGCATGCAATTTTTCCGGAAGAATTAGATGGCAAGTATTTGTGTAGTAATGGAGTTTAATCTGTTTCTAGTGATATGAGGCGATGATTTGTTTGGTGTAATTCGCGGAATGTTCCCCATTCACTTCACAACGCAAGGATCTTGTTGTTTACATATAGGATGATCTTAAAATGGGTGAAACTCCAGTTAATTTGGAGCTGATGATGAATAAAAATGCAGCCGTTCAGTTACCGCCATAATTGCTTCGCATGTGCTCCTCCGTAGTGTGAGTCGTCATTGACGTGTTACGTCCTATCACTATAGTGGCGATATAGAAAGTTGTATCATAGAGAGAACTGGTGGAAATTCGCGGTTCGAGATGATCGAACAGCAGTCGGTGTTGCATGTAGTCGCTAATTGCTGT
This sequence comes from Perkinsus marinus ATCC 50983, assembly GCF_000006405.1. Lineage (NCBI taxonomy): Eukaryota > Perkinsozoa > Perkinsida > Perkinsidae > Perkinsus > Perkinsus marinus. The sequence goes on from NW_003203093.1 coordinate 47,485, forward strand.
GAATGTTGTGATTAGATGGTAATTTGGTATTTTGTTGATATATAAGTTTTTGGAAAATAATTTGTGTAACGATTTTAGATACCGGTTGTGGTATTCGTCTAGACATACGTATTGGATTACCCGTCATTCACAATGGGCGACAATCGGCTTCATTTTGTAATAATAATAATACTAATACTACACCTCGATATAATCATGAGGTTGTGTGTTTAGGTTGGTAGTAGCAATGGTGTTTGCTGCTGTTGAGCCGTTCCGAGGGCCCAAGGGAGAACCGGACTTCTCTTCGTATGCTGGCATAACGGTAGGATAGGGGCACTTGGTGGAATTGCGGAAACGTTCGGGATGGTGTGGTATGGGAAATATTCGTTTTCTAAAAGTAGCCTTGGAGAGTTTAAAGATGGTCGTATACTGTTAGGAGTTATCATTCACGTAGTATGGTCAATGTGGTATACTACACTGCAATTAACTTTGAACTCAAAATACCAATATTTTGGGGTTTGGTTTTTTACTCAGGTGCAAGTATTAGCAGCAGTAATGTTGGTTGTATCGGGCTTCATCGCGACGTTTTCATACGGGCGAAAACGTCGACTAATGTTGTCCGCGATGATGTTCTTGTTGGCCTGTTGTCTCTTCTCATGCGTATACGTATATAACTTTGATCGCTCCGCTAGAAAGGTAAGTAATATCTTGAGGTTGACCGTGGAAGATACGGAGTAGGTTGAGTGCGTGTCGTTTGTGTCAGTCAGTGGAAGCGGAGGGAAGTACGGTGTTTTATCATACCGTTTGGGATACAGATCCTGTAATAGCGAGTAGCGCTCGCCCAGTTGATCGATTTGTTGTTTTTCAGGGTTTATTCACAATTATCGCAACTCATATTACTATGTCGCATATGGGGTATCTTTTCCTGTTGTTTTTGGATTGTATAGTGACACTGGCGGTGACGTTTAGGTGAGTCATAGAATGAATTTGAAATTATGATGCATGCCAAGTTATGTTGAAAAAGTGAGTTTACTTTTTTGTGAGAATATTCAGATCGTAATCGTGGGTAATTGCATATATTGGAGTCTCACCCATGATATGAAAAACAGTAGTGGAAAATATATTTCACATTTCACGTTGCATAAAACATGTGTATTGATAATCTTTAGCGTATTTTTTTGTTATTCGTTTATCAGCGCGTTGTTGTGGTTGGACACCTCCTCAGCTCAGCTGGTGATAGCAGGGTTAGTGAATTTCCTGTTGATGATGATAATGGGTAATAATGCACCTACTGAGGATCGAACCGGGGACCTTTGGATTACCCTAGGATTCCTATACACGTTAGCAATAGATAGTCACTGGCGACTTCTATTCGCATTGACTAGAGATCCTGTACCGGTGAGCCCGAATGCGAAAATTGTTATCGAGGGATGGTCGACTGAGTATAGTGAAAGAACTATGTATTATATCACAGTGGAGCTGGAAAAAAGTAAGAGGGAAATCTTGGGCAATAGAAACGTAGTGTTGCTTTACATTTACAATGGAGTTTCACAACAACCCGTTTTACGTGAGGTGGTGAAAAACGCAATATTCGCGGTGATATGCAGTAGTCGTGAAATATGTTTTTCATATCACTAGGGTGGTGAAACTTTAGTGAAGTTTGAAATTTACACGTTTTACGCAAAACGCTGTAAAGAACGCGATACTCACGCTATGCAGCAGTCGTGGAATAGATTTTTCACACTTTTTTCATATCACTAGGGTGGAACTCCAGTGTCGGAATATATGTTTGCTCACCTCAGCTGAGCTCAGCATATTTCTCACTAATTATGGAAGTTTGTGGTCGAAGTGTACAGAAATCAACGAAAAATTCCCAAAATTTTTTTACAGGATTTTCACATTTTCCCCTTCACACTGGAAATATCTAAATTCTTTTTTTTTGAATCGGAGAATTTGTGGGAAATTTGATGAAATTTTCGCTGACCGCTTATGAATTTTATCGGATTTCAACGAAGTGGCGAAATTTTTCGGAAATAAATAAAAAGTGTTCGGGGCTGAAACGTGAGCAAGGTTTCGATACATGGACGAGTTAGCACATAGTGAGAGTGATCATACACTGGTGGAAATTTGAGGTGAAATTTTGGTGAATTGTCGTTCATGATGAATTTATTATGAACTACTCAGGAAAAACCATTTTAAATTGTTGTGTGTATTGTGGTACTGCGATTGTAATTTCATGAGGGAGTAGACTTCGCCTGGCGGATGAAGCGATGGAGAGCTGAGATGTATACCAAAATTTTGCAGATAAAATGCAGATGTATTGGAGTTTCAGCCATGATATGAAAAATAGTAGTGGAAAACTCATCCCATTAACCGCGAATATCGGGTTTCTCACAGAGTGTTCCGTCATTTTACGTAAAACAAGCGAAACTCCATTGTTTTTGTAAATCTGTTTTTTGTATTTTTTCAGAGTCATCGTACAAACTATTGGTATCAGCGGCTGAGCTTAGGAGTCGCCTTATTGGCATCCAGGACCAAATTAGTATTTATGATTGTGGGGAGGACGGATGGACGCAGTACGTGGCTGGGATGGATCCAGAAATGGTATATATGTAATCGCTTTCCTCAGCTAAGCTCATGAGTTTCCTAACTAATCATAGGAATGTATGAACAAGTTGGGTTGAAAATGCGCAATTTTTCATGACGTTGGGTGTATCGTTATGTCGTGTAGTAGTACGTTTACGTTGAGAATTTTCCGGAGATTAGACTTGAATTTGTGAGAAATGTGGTTGTGAAAAAGGAGCGAAATACTAGATCAGTGCATTGGTATTTACAACTGTATTAACTGCGGTTAGTCGGGGGATATTATGCGCGCGTTTTTCTCGTAGAAGGGCAATGCCACGAATTTGACTTCTGTGCTTGCCTTTTCGTCGTGGAATATGCACTCTAGGGTCAGCGGTATGTTTGCAATGCGAATATTTTCATGAAAATTCTTGTAAATTATTGGCGTTATTCGTCGTGATTATTCTAGTATGGATGATATTGGGATATCACCCGTTCAACGTGAAGTGAAGTAATACTCTATGTGGAATATAAGACGTATATGTTTCCGCGACCGCCGATAATACCATTGTTTTCCGCCAAGTTAAATGTGAGATATGTTTTTTTCACATCACGCGTGGAACTCCATTATATTAGTTTGCTCATGGAACGGATCAGATACATCGACACTAGTCTGGACTGCCTGGATGATGTTAGTGATGGTGTTGGGCATACGAGGGCCCTTCGACTCGAGACTCTCCTTAATGGTGTTGCTGCTCGCTATCCTGAGATGGTAAGTATTAGTGGTTTTTATGCAAAGTGAAAAACCCGATATTCGTAGAATGTATTTCTCACTAGTGTTTTTCGTATCACGGGTGGAACTCCAGTGAATGAGCTAAGATGATTTTGTATTAGCGCGCGCCATGACGGTTGGGAGTGTCTTGATACTGTGCTGGAAGTTATTCGAATATGAAGAAATATATATTTCATGTCGATTTTGGTGTTTGTTCGGGTATATCAACATATGTGGTTGTTAAAAGTTTTGGTAATAAATTACGATGAATAAACATGAGTGTTGTCACGCTGAGAAGCGTTTTGTGGAATCGAAATGAGTTTACACCATTTATGAGATTCTTCAGAGGAAGTATGATGGAGTTATTCGGATTGTCAATTTTGGATGATTCTCGTTGGCAGATACCGGTGTTGTTCCCACGTGCGGTGGGTGATAACGTTCCGCGAATGAATATGACATTGATAACAGTCGGCAGTAGAGGCGATGTGCAGCCTTTTATGGCGCTTGCGAAGGTGAGATGGTGATCGTAGCTTGTTGTTGGAGGAAGTTTTTATTGGCTGTGTGGTCTAGTGGTATGATTCTCGCTTTGGGTGCGAGAGGTCCCGAGTTCGATTCTCGGCCCAGCCCTTTTATTTTTCCGTTCAGGCTCTGAACGCGCAAGGCCACCGATCCCGAATATGCACCCACGATAAGTTCCGAGATTTCGTTACTAAGCAGGGAATCGAGTTCTTCCCACTCGCACTAGCACAGAAGGGACATTGGCAACCAGAGACCCTTATGAAGTAAGGGGGAATGTGATGCGAATTTAGTGTGGTGTAGTTGAATGAATTGCAATGCATAAACACCAACATAATTGTTGATATTACGTAGCATTAAGATTGGACACATGAAGATCAGCTCGTCACAAAGCTTCATAATAGGTCTAACTTCGTTGGTCCTTTTATCGCAGTAGTCTCTAAAACTGAGTCGGGATATTTGCATTTAGTGAGGCATCGAGGTGTATGAGATAGAATTTGATATCGTTTGGAATTTTCTGACACCAGAGAAGGTGTTAGTCGCTCGCCAATCACTCCATCTTGTGATGGGTGGTGGACCATCTGAAGTCCTTCTCCTCTTCTTCGTCCAATACCGTAGTAGGATGTCACTTGCAGCACTGCGGCGTCGTTGGCCATCCGGATTTTACTCAAAGGGGTCTAACCCACATCTCAACACCTATCAGTCAGTGTTGAGAAACTAAGCACGATCTGACTTTCACCAGAGAGGGATTTTAGTGATGGTTTATGGGTTTTTTGTAAACTGCAGAAAATGCAAATTAACCACAGATCAAAATTCAGTCTGTGGTTAGTCTGCATTTTCTGCCAGTTTCTGGAGTTATGGTGGATTCCTATCAGATATGCGGAGGAGAACCCAGGGATGGGTCCTGACCTGTTACTGAGTCCGCGAGACCTCTATCACTTCATGTTCCACGGACCAGAGATGCAACACACGCTGAGGGAAATCTACTTCCCTCCGGGTTGGCAGGAAAATAAAGTCGGCAGTTGGGCGTCGGTTCAGAGTGAGTGTGCATGCGTGCAAAGAAGTGATAGCGTATTTTCTTCAACTGTTGTTAGGTGTTAGTTCTATGAGATGGGTTACTCATGCGATCATCGCGAATCCACCCTCATACACGCATGTTCACTTAGCTGAGAGGCTCGGAGTGCCTTTACAAATGTAAGGGCAGTAAAATGACTTAGACTTGATGATAGTAGTCATCTGTGCTCACCACATTCTAGAACTGTTATTCGCGATCGGGCGCATGTTTCGGAATTTAGTAACTTCAAAATAACTCGTTTCAAGTGGGGGGATTGTCCTCCCGATTCTTAAGAGAGAAAATTGTTGAACTCATTGTTGAGCGGATATTTGTTCATTCACCTTCATTTCACAGAAAATTTTTGCATTATAACATAAGACGATAAACAACCTGATCACATCTGTTGAGAGTATGATTATCATGATAATGATCAGGTTCTTCACCATGCCATGGACTAAGACCGAGGCTGTTGGTCATCCTCTGTGTGTAAATGAGCCTGATACGAATCCTTATTGGAAGAAAATGAGTTATCGATGGATGGAGCAGGTGAGAGGGGATGATGATGAATCTTGCAATCTTGCTCTCACTTGAAATTCCTCAACGGTAGATACAATGGCGAGGTGTGGCATCAGCGGTGAACACGTTTAGGCGGAAAGTACTTCATTTGCCTAGTATCGGCATGTGGCATAGCGCGGGGTCGCTGATTGATAAATGGGGGGTAAGCGGCACAGGTCTTGGACCATACTCTGGTCTCGGCTGGATGTCGTTGGATTTTCTTCGAGAACTTTACCCAGGACATTATCAAGCAATGGAGTTTCACCCTAGTGATATAAAAAGACTAGTGGAAAACATATTTCACGACTAATTCGTGTGGAATTGGCGGTGGTGTTTTTGGATGTTTTTGTAGCAGTGGGCAGAGGCTTCTCCATTCGCTCTAACAGTGGGGGTGAGCCTTCGTGGCGCCTCGTCTTTTGATCGATCTCATATCTTATCTCCATCGTTCAAGTCGCTTTGCCAGCGCGTTCAGAGCACGAGTTGGCGAGGTTATGGTAAGAAATCTATTATTGGAATATTGCGCGATCAGGTACCATTCGCGTACTGTTTCGCGAAGACAATTTTGCCGAAGCCGGCTGATTGGGGGCCGAATATTGACATAACGGGTTTCTGTTTTGGTGGATGTAAGGGGGGGGGCTTGGCCTCTACGATAGTTCAGAGTCGTCATAGGATGCACTTGTGGAAAATGAAAATCTGTCTTGTCTTTTTTCGCTGTGTCGGAAAAATCAGTGGAGTTTCACCCCGCTTACGTGAGGTGGCGTAAAACTCGGT
>NW_003203093.1:53793-56662 GCF_000006405.1 Perkinsus marinus ATCC 50983
CAATGCCAAGATTCAATCACTCATTATCCACATTCTGTCGACAAATAACACATACACACACATATTATGAACTACGACTTGCCATGCGTATCTGAGCTTCGGGCCTCGAGCCACTCCTCGAATGTCCCGGGGATGGATGGGCAATACCATCCGGCAGATCTTCCTCCAATTCTGGGCTTGCGATGACCAGTAGCTGCGGTGCGATACTTATTGCAGGTGCCGCAGCGCGGCATTTTCCGAGGCGGACCAGAAGCGTGATCACTAGCTTCTTGGATTGCATCAGCATCCGGCGCACCAGTCTCATCATCATCTGGCGCGCATTCGGTCACCGTATTTGCGGTCCCGGGCATACGCTTAGGGCGTCCGCGGTTGCGCTCGCCCGCCTCTCGAGCGGCTCTGATTCGCAGGAACTCGGCCATTTGCCGAGTCTCGCGCCAATTATCGAAGTCGCCGTCGTACGTAGGACAATACCAAGGTCCTACATGTCGACGACCTTCAAACAGTACATAGGGTCGCCTGTGTGTTCCTATAGAAAACACATAAAAACAGAAAACACATAAGGCTCTCCACAGCTCTCGTGATAGAGCAGTCTTTCCCTTGCCTCCCTTGGATGGTGACGGGTTCGGAATCCTCGGCTGATGCGGCACGCAAGCCGGTGGATGGGGCGAGCTTTTTTCTTGCTCCAATGACAGTTCGGAACTGCCAACGGATGAGGTATACTGCTTCGTGTCTAGCAGTAACGAACGACGTATATCCGCTTCGAATATTTCGAGCCTATCCAATTCTGCTTCTGGATCCCCAGAACTTAAAATCTTCGCTTGGAGCCATCGCAGGAATTTGCGTTGCGTTTTCGTTGCAGGGCCATGGGAAGAATTCTGAACCCTACCCATGAAAATGAGGTATGCTCCGAGCTTTTTCGCCGGTCCTCGATCCCAGAACTCCTCGTAAGTCATGGTGGCTTCCTTCCCAAATCCAACTTTGTAGTGTGACCAGGTTGTATAATCCCAAGGTTCAGTCGATGATACATTGTCAGACTTTTCGGATGGGAAGTCTCCACCTTTCCTAGTTACAGAGGATTTACTGGCTTCGTTACCCGTTACAGTTGAGCACTCATGCCTATGAGGTTCTTGGCCTGAGAATACTACCGTGACATGTCAATGTCTAAGATAATTTATTGGTTATCGTTTCCGGACATACTTGCTGGGATTGATGATGCTTGGCTGGTTTCAACCGGTCTCATGAAGGGATCCCGTTGCCCTCGAAGAGCTTCGCGCCGTTCAGCTGCTAACTGAGCTTTCGATGGTCTTCCACGGCCGGGCATTAGGACAATTAGAGATGTGTGGGAAATTATGCTGGTCGAGCGATTTGCATTTTTGGGCGAGCGCGAAAGTAGCACGCGGCGAAATATGCGCGCACAGCAGGTGACAAGAGCATGACTGCGGCAGACGAGAACAGTAGCTCACACTCTCGCAAATACATGGGCAGAAGCAAGCGGAGATTCTCTATTTCATTCCGTCTTCAAGAAAACGAAAGGACCCGTAACTGTCGAGAAAAGCTTACCCCCGTGGTCCATGCTGGTCTATGATGGCCTACGCTCGTGGTCCACGGTGAAATGTAAGCATTTGAAGAAGTCTGCTAAGAGTTTAGAAGAACGAGGACTCGAATGAAATAGAGGCGAAAATGCTATATTTCAATTGCTTTTCAAGTTTTCTATTCGCTTCTTATTCGGTTTTTTTTTCGTACCCGTGGCCTACGGGTAAGAATGTCGCTCGGACGGCGAGAGGTCCCGAGTTCGATTCTCGGCCCAGCCCTTTTATTTTTCCGCTCAGGCTCTGAACGCGCAAGGCCACCGATCCCGAATATGCACCCACGATAAGTTCCGAGATTTCGTTACTAAGCAGGGAATCGAGTTCTTCCCACTCGCACTAGCACAGAAGGGACATTGGCAACCAGAGACCCTTATGAAGTGAGAGGAAATGTGATGGGAATTCTGTGCGGTGTAGTTGAATGAATTGCAATGCATAAACACCAACATAATAGTTGATATTACGTAACATTGAGATTGGACACACGAAGATCAACTCGTCACAAAGTTGCTTCATAATAGGTCTAACTTCGTTGGTCCTTTTATCGCAGTAGTCTCTAAAGCTGAGTCGGGATATTTGCATTTAGTGAGGCATCGAGGTGTGTGAGATAGAATTTGATATCATTTAGAATTTTCTGACACCGAAGAGTGTGTTAGCCGCTCGCCATTCACTCTATCTTGTGATGGGTGGTGGACCATCGGAACTCCTCCTCCTCTTCTTCATCCAATACCGTAGTAGGATGTCACTTGCAGCACTGCGGCGTCGTTGGCCATCTGGATTTTACTCAAAGGGGTCTAACCCACATCTCAACACCTATCAGTCAGTGTTGAGAAACTAAGCACGATCTGACTTTCACCAGAGAGGGATTTTAGTGATGGTTTAAGGGTTTTTTGTGAGCTGCAGAAAATGCAAATGGTTAGTCTGCATTTTCTGCCAGTTTCTGGAGTTATGGTGGATTCCTATCAGATATGCGGAGGAGAACCCAGGGATGGGTCCCGACCTGTTGCTGAGTCCGCGAGACCTCTATCACTTCATGTTCCACGGGCCAGAGATGCAACACACGCTGAGGGAAATCTACTTCCCTCCGGGTTGGCAGGAAAATAAAGTCGGCAGTTGGGCGTCGGTTCAGAGTGAGTGTGCATGCGTGCAGAACTGGTAGCATATTTTCTTCAACTGTTGTCAGGTGTTAGTTCTATGAGATGGGTTACTCATGCGATCATCGCGAATCCGCCCTCGTACACGCATGTTCACTTAGCTGAGAGGCTCGGAGTGCCTTTACAAAT
>NW_003202262.1:0-1018 GCF_000006405.1 Perkinsus marinus ATCC 50983
TCACCAAGAGATTTGTTGAAATGCTGCGTATTTTCACACACTCGGCACGAAGAGTGCACGAATCATATTGGGCCCATAGGAACGCACCGGGAACGATCTCACTGACAGCAGCAGCATTCATAGATCGTTTACGATCGGTAGTATGGGAATACGTGATCAACTAAATATGCTGGTGACGATATGAGAATTCCGAGAAAATTTGGGGGAATTTTTGTTGGTTTCTGTACATTTCTACTCCGCCGAGCTGAAGTAAGGTAGCAGATTTCAACACTAACGATCGGACCCAATCTCACACTCAGTCGTACAACCACCCAAATTGACCAAGGGATGAACACAAAAGAAAACATGTAACACCGGCATCACTCTCTAGCCACCGGAGAGAAAGGCATGACTTCGCCGCTTTTCCTCAGACTCGCGTCCGTCCAGATGCCGTTACATATCGTTTGGTTGGGAGCCTCTTCGACTACTCCCTGAATCCACGTTATGGGAAGTAATCAAGCAACTTTCGGCCTCACTGATGATGGTTCTCCGACCTTTACCGTCCGGGCCAATTGCTTGAGGAGGAACTCCGAATTCCTGAAGGAAATGCCTCGGTCGAGTGACTCCAAGTCTCTACTCGCGCTTCAATTGAGTAAGTACATCACGACTGTGGAATTATGGCTAGGAACTACACCCTCAAAATCTATATTTTCACAAACGGAAGTAAAAAAAATTGGAAAAATATGAAATTCCACTCTCGTCCATTGAAACAGACTTCTCACAAAATTAGAGTTTGATTTTCGTAGACGTTCGAAAATGAAAGCGTCAAATTTGTGAGTGAAATTAGTTCAAAAATCTAATTAGAATCGGAGACTGAAATTTCAACTCTCCAAGGCTGATCTCAACCCATGTACGCACGCCCACCTCCCGTCAGTGACATACTTCATGGCGTTCGCCCTTGCGCACACACAACACGAGGAATATACTTACTTTCGATGGAAATCATTGAGTTTCCAAATCGGCTTTCTACCATGTTCGT
>NW_003204387.1:0-1057 GCF_000006405.1 Perkinsus marinus ATCC 50983
AGGAATTATAACTCTTTGTGTAGTCCTATAGTAGGACGAAATACTATGGAAACGTATGCTTCTCATAGGCCCAGTAAGACTGCAGACGCGACGATTGCATCCTCCTGTTCATTGACTAGGAATCATGGAGCGAAGAAGGGGATGGCAAACACTGTCGCGCCCCTTACCATTATTCTGGCTTATGCCCACAAGTTCTGAACTTTGCAGGATTGGACCCTCTTGAGAAGGGCAGTGTCGCTCGTCAGTGTGGCTCACAGTATTCGTGTGTCGACCAGTGCGAGTCCGATTTCAACCGCGCATGCCCAGTAAGTTCATGATGCAGGATTGAGGCAAGGGTACTTGCTTAGCAATGCTTACTCAGGATGGATGGAGTTACACGTCCAACGGCATGTGCTCTGCTCCTTTGGAATATACTGGGCCCTGTCCTACTTCATATGATCTAAGATCCCACAACCGGATCATGAAAGCGCGTTTCGCCGATATTTGTGATGTAGTTTGGCCATGTTTTTCCTGAGCTTTCGGGCCGAATAGGTTCCCATCCACTCAGTATTCCCCGTAGAGAAATATTATTCAGAAAACTGTGTGTTGTAGCACTTGTACTACTATGAAAATCTTCATGGGCATGGCGAGCACAACCATTCTCCTAACGATATTCGTATCGGGGGTCGAAGGCGATCCAAGCATAACTCTTCACTTAGACACTCCTCTGGGTTTCAATCGTGAAAGCTCCTCAACAAGTACGACTAGATGTGACAGTTTCAATGTGAAAAGCTTCATTCTGTCTTTAGGGAAAGAGTCTAGGGAGCTCATTGACTTTGTTGGGAAGAATGGATTCACCGAGTTGTCAAACACTCCGAGGATCAATGTTTTCATTGAGGGCCGGCGATCATCTGAACGTACTGCTCTAGCTGAGGAGAAACGGTCTCCGTTACGAGAACCCGAGGCATCAATTGATGTTCATGTCGAGTCCGAAGTTCACAGAACTATCCTTCGACCTCTCTGAAGCTCCGAAATCTACTTCAGGATGAGAGACGCCTGATGAATCGTGTTGCTCAAA
>NW_003206724.1:0-1564 GCF_000006405.1 Perkinsus marinus ATCC 50983
TGAGCAGCATGATAGTAACAAGTGGCGACGAGGGTGTACAGTGAAACGTCGTTATCTTTCTTAATTTACTTCCGGATGGTTCGTATCACTTGACTGACAGTTGTTGAGCAGCATGATAGTAACACGCGGCGACGAGGGTGTATATTGAAACGTCGATTCGTTTCTCACTGACCTCAAATTGGACTATACAGAGAATGTAAGCGGCAGGGGTTTGAGGGTGGCAAGTAAGATGCTCACAAACTGTTGTTCTGACCAAAGGGTTGCCATTATAGATTGTGGTTGTCTCGTGTTAGCGGTGTACCGGTCTGCTTGTCACCTCCTACTGTTGGTGCAACGATAGCGGCTGCTTGGAATTTAATGTTCGCTGAACGGAGCTGCCTCAACTAGTGGTCCTGTGACTAGCACTACCAACACAACGTCTATAAAGAATAGTGTAATGATACGATGGGTGTCCTATGGTACACCATGGGCCAGCTCATGCTACACCAAATACATCGAAAAATAATCAATTATAACATCACGGTCTTATAACCTAATAAGACTAACCAGGACCTCCTCAGACTGGGAGTACCATATCGTAGAGTAGATTGCTACTACTGCTGTCCTCACCACTGGGCATCTCACCACCGCCTCAGACACCTCCATGGCCTGTTGACGCTCAATCTCCATCTGAAGAGTGATAGTACACCATCGCCATCCATGGTGTACTACTACTACCTCTCTCATCTGAGCTCTATAAGCCTCGGGTGTTGGTAGGATACTAGTGTCAAGCTCCTTATCAGTGTCAGCTCCTATCAAGCTGAATTAATGGAATCAAATATATATTTCCACACTGCTATAACGGGTTTTCGTCCGGTCACTGAACGACTCCGTGAGAGGAAAATCGAGGAAAAACAAAAAAAATCCTGGGGGTGGCATAGTTGCCCCATCCCTAATAGCCTCTCCCTGATAAGGCATCTCAAGGTGATTCCGAGCACGGCTCCCTGTACCTCTTGGCGGTGGCATAGTTGCCCCATCCCTAATAGCCTCTCCCTGATAAGGCATCTCAAGGTGATTCCGAGCACGGCTCCCTGTACCTCTTGGCGGTGGCATAGTTGCCCCATCCCTAATAGCCTCTCCCTGATAAGGCATCTCAAGGTGATTCCGAGCACGGCTCCCTGTACCTCTTGGCGGTGGCATAGTTGCCCCATCCCTAATAGCCTCTCCCTGATAAGGCATCTCAAGGTGATTCCGAGCACGGCTCCCTGTACCTGTTGGCAGTGGCATAGTTGCCCCATCCCTAATAGCCTCTCCCTGATAAGGCATCTCAAGGTGATTCCGAGCACGGCTCCCTGTACCTCTTGGCAGTGGCATAGTTGCCCCATCCCTAATAGCCTCTCCCTGATAAGGCATCTCAAGGTGATTCCGAGCACGGCTCCCTGTACCTCTTGGCGGTGGCATAGTTGCCCCATCCCTAATAGCCTCTCCCTGATAAGGCATCTCAAGGTGATTCCGAGCACGGCTCCCTGTACCTCTCGGCGGTGGCATAGTTGCCCCATCCCAGGAAACTCAACGGAAAATCAAC
>NW_003211711.1:0-1373 GCF_000006405.1 Perkinsus marinus ATCC 50983
TGAGCCGATCCAATGTCTAGCAGAATGTTTTCTCGAGCTGTGAAGTCCGAGAGTGGTGGGGTGCCAAAGGTAGAGGAAGCGTTGGACTGCGGAATGGCACCGTTTGGTGTGAATGGTGCGGACAAGAAGAGTCAACCCCGGCATGGAGATAAACCGAGTATTTTCTGGTGGTGTTCGAGCTCTCCCACCGGAGAACGTTGTATTGGCGGAGGCACGAGTGACAAACCCTGTGGCGGAGGCAGCGGGATCTGATCAAGCAACACAGACTGAGGAGAACACGGTGAGCAGTGCGTGACTAGGGGCGCACTAGATTCAGACTCATGCCGGTTCAGGTAGACATTTGGGGCCAAGACAGTCGCTATATATTGGAACCGCCTTGTGGCCGTGAAGTAAGATGGTCGGCAGGCTCATGGGTGGCTCATCCAGCATCCGAGGATCGCTATCCCTATTATATCCGAAGGGGAATATCTCCTCCACCTATCGCTCGATCTATTCCTGGGAGTCACTTTCAAGTTGGGAACGGCGGGTGGTACACGTCTGGAGAATCTGGTGAGGCGGGTGACTCAATGATCCCAATAGTGATAGTCACTAACCGTGACAACACGATTTGGCTGTCATATCGATATTATCGAGGAGCACACAGTGAGTCACTGCCTCGTGCTCCTTGTGCCACAAGACTTGTGGTATCCCTATTCCTTTCCAAAGCTCATTTCATGCTCACTAACATTAATTTCTCGGATGAGATAGTTATTCCACGATGCCAATGCCACCGCGACTCGCGGTCCGCGAGATATGAACTGCAGGCATTTCGGGATAATTTGCTTTCCAAATAAACTATTAAAAATGATTCTTTGTATGAGTCGCGTATGAGGATATCACAAAACTCCACAAGGGCTTTCAGACGGCATATTTATAATTTCCACATTCTGAGCGAGAAACCGAAATCCTTGATTTAAGAGATCGATTACAATAGAAGAGGTCGCATTTCACGACTTTGCACGATACAAGCAATTTCATCGGAATAAACTTCTAATAAGATGCACTTGTGTGAACCCAAACGTCAAATCAAAGTCCTTACTGGTGTATGTGAATTCCTTGTCCTTGGGCATAGCGGCCCCTCCCCTATTCGGCCGCCCTAAATAGATCTCTGAATGGTATAGACCATAGCGGGGGGCATAGCGGCCCCTCCCCTATTCGGCCGCCCTAAATAGATCTCTGAATGGTATAGTCCATAGCGGGGGGCATAGGGGCCCCTCCCCTATTCGGCCTCCCTAAATAGATCTCTGAATGGTATAGTCCATAGCGGAGGGCATAGCGGCCCCTCCCCTATTCGGCCGCCCTAAATAGATGTCTGAATGGTATAGTCCATAGCG
>NW_003199975.1:0-859 GCF_000006405.1 Perkinsus marinus ATCC 50983
AAGTGCGAGTCGGGTTAAATGGTACCTGTTTCGTGATTGCAAATCGAATATTGGGATGTGCAAATAAGGTTGAAAAGTGAAGTGTGAGACTATAGTGGAACATCCTCCAATGGTGGACTCGCCTTCACAGGGGAGCAATTCGAGCCAGCAAAGTGCGAGTCGGGTTAAACTATATCCGTTTCGTAATGCCGAATCGAATTTTGGGATAAGGGCACACTTAGTGCATGACATATTATAGGGATGAGTGGCTCTCGAAGGAAGAGCAGGGTCTGTTTGGCAGACACTGGATTAAAATGTGAAGTGTGAGACTATAGTGGGAGATCCTCCCATGGTGGACTCGCCTTCACAAGAAATTCTAGACAGCAATTTGCTGGCAGCAAAGTGCGAGTCGGGTTAAACGATACCCGTCGCGTGATTTCAAATCAAATTTTGGGATGAGGGCACACTTAGTGCATGATATATTTAAGGGATAAGGAGCTCTCGGAGCAAGAGCAGAGTGTGTTTGATACTATCAAACAAATTGATCAAATTACTATCAAATTGATAGGCACTGGATTGAAATGTGAAGCGGGGGATTGCGGGTGATTCTGCCATGATGGACTCGCCTTCACGAGGGAGCGGTTCGGGCCAGTGAAATGCAGCTCGGGTTAAGATGTGTCCGTTCCAATCGTATCAATGGCTCGATACATTGGCCTATACGGCCAATCAATTGTTCACCAGTACAGTCGAGATGTAGTCATGAGGGTTAAGACGATAGTCTCGAGGATAAGGGGAAGAAACTCCCAAAGGGAAGATTTCCTCCGAGGGAGGGTTCGTCTGATTCACTGGATCACGACTCATCATGTGAAACATTTCATTT
>NW_003209102.1:0-814 GCF_000006405.1 Perkinsus marinus ATCC 50983
CTGCCATCTTTCGCGAAAAAGCTGTCTAGCACCACTACTTCGGCTTTACAGCCAATTCTTCCGACCATACGGAGGCGATGCTCCGTGCTCCTGTCTTCTCTGATGTCTCCACCGGTCACCCAGATCAAAGTTCCGTCCCTGTCGGGTCTGCTGGGCATCCCGCCAGTTCCCAGTGTTTCCGTACGCTGCACCCCCAGACCCGTGGCCATGCCGGACCTGTTTATCCTCGAAATCTCCTCTTTGACCCTACCGTGCTCTTCCATAACCTTGATTAACTTTCTCTGACCCTCACACAGATCTTCTTGCGCGCCCGTATACATCGCATGCATTCTGTCCAGCAGCGTTTTCACCTCATTGGCCTTCCTGACTCCCATGGCCGACCCAGCGCAGACATTCAGAACTGCTTCCATAACAGTCACGAAGCCGCCGGTCTCCTGGGTCGGAGGGAGATTGATGTTGGACGAAATATCGGAGTTGTTGTCGATAGTCATTCGATTGACGAGAACCGAAAACAGTCACTGGAACCGAAAACAGATATGGAATATTGGTACATCGGCGTCTTGGAACGAATCTTAATATCTTCTGTTACGTTGAAGATGTACAATTACTTCCGATGTCTTAATAATCCAAACATCGAACTAGAGCGTCGTATTCCATTTGGAAGTTCAGGTGGAATGAAAGCAGTTCTGATTGAGACAGCGTGCACTGCGCGTATCGTACTGCCTAACGATTTTCACTCGCCTCCTTTTCGCAACTGTTTAGACCTGTTGAAGGCTTATGAACTATATCATCGAACTGATTGAGGTTAGTGGTA
>NW_003201167.1:0-1512 GCF_000006405.1 Perkinsus marinus ATCC 50983
TAGAAGTGTTGGTGCTTCCTGGGTTTTCGCTTTTCCGATGAGGTACTTTTCCCTTCAGGTGCATTGAAACCCTTCGAAGTTTTCCATTCGAAACAGATTCAACAGAAGAAGTAAGTGGGTTCGCTCGAGCGTAGGTGCTGCCAGGAATTTTGGCACAGGGAACGGTGTAGGTGCTAGTCAGGATAGGTCAAGTTGACCTATCTTGATGGCGACTTGCGAACTCAACGTAGCAATGCCAAGACTATTTCGTGGAATCATTGAGATTCACTGATACTGGACTTATTACGCACATTCTTCAGAGGCAAGACTCTGAAGAAGTCTCGATCCGAAGGAAATATCGCCAGAAGTGTTTCCAATGACGAGAGCCACCCTGAGATTCTTGGTACCAAGAGCTTGACCAGGAGTAGTCCAGGCAAGAAGCGAAAGCTCTTTAGATTGCTAAGTTCGTAGTCATTGTTGTTGATAACATGTGAGTTGTTGTGATGATGTCCATGCGTTATACTGTTGCAGAACCGTTGTCGCGCACGATGAATAAGATTTGGGTGGCCCTTATCAGCTAGAAGCGAATTCTTCGTCGGGTGTCTTTCGGAGGTCGGGGAGGGCTTCTTTTCTCGCTCTTGTCAGCACTGTCGTTTGGAGTCTTGCAATTAGAATGTTTATGTCCGAGCCTCGAACATAAACTACGAGTTCATAAACACCGCAACACCCTCACAGTGTGAGGGTGCTGCCCGCGATTTGGTACAGCGCACGCAACGTGAGACTGATAAATCAGAAACACAATAGGTTGCACGCATGCACTCGCTTCGCCCGTGTTTCCACTGTCGCTGCAATTGTTAGCCTTAAAACCGATCAGCCAGTCAAGCAGCTACAACACGCATAATGACATGGTCATTTAACTGACAATGCTCGCGTCTGTCAGCTTGGCTCAAGAGACAAGCACAGGCTTACTCATTAGAGGTTGCCTCTCTCCCGCGCCACCACCTGCGAGGCGTCTAAGGATCAGCTCAAACTGAGGCTTCTTTCGGGTTGAGCTGATCAGTCTGAGATTTGTTCGAGTCAAGCATCAGTAGGGATTGACCCTCAAGAATCCACCATCAGCACCACCAGACAACCAGTGCCGGTAGTGTGAGCATTCTCGAGTGTCTGTGCTACTGCTGAGAAGCTTCAACCAAGCTGTCTTCTCCACGAGCTGCAGACACACACAACACGAGAAAGTCGCCCGCCGACTCCTTGACGCTTCGGTCAAGAATAACATCGGTCAGATTCGCGGTTTCGTACGACTCAACTCGGTTGAGTCAGGCCAGTCTGGCCGATCGGATTCCCTGCTCGGCAGCTTGCACATTTTCCCATTGTCTGAGCTTAGCAGCGGCAGTTGGATTTTGGTAGGTTATACCGTATTATCGAGTAATATCTATATTATCAAGTAATACCATTACTTTATCAAATCGACTTGAAACACATGAATTTCTCTCAAAGTGATTAGTATTACGCCATTTCTCATCTCTGGAAGTG
>NW_003210518.1:0-1450 GCF_000006405.1 Perkinsus marinus ATCC 50983
CAGCTGCACTAGAAGCAGTCGTAGCTGCTGGTAAAGAGGATGCCACTGCTGATGACATCATGGATGATACTGCTGAGGTTGGGGGTTGCACTCCGCCCTTGAGGATGGTAATTATCCTACTGTTCCTTATTGGAATAATGCTGCACGACTTAACATTGTTATCAGGCCGCGGGGTCATGCTGTAGTACAATCTCCTCGTCAACGGCGGTCTCTAGTCCATCAGCGCTCACCCCAATAGTGCGGGAACGAGGAGCTGCTCAGAAATGCTGTAGTGTGGAGCTACGATTTGTTCTCATTGTGTACATGTCTGGCGCATTGTCAGATCCGGCGGCTCGAGAATTCTGTGGAGGCCCTAAGACTAGCAGTAGGGACATCGGTTCTGAAGTCGATGATGACGATGACGTGCTGAGGGATATGACTGATGACGAGATGACGGGCAGTGAATTATCAGCTTTGGAACTTGACTGCGTGGATGAGCTGGATCTAGACGGTTTGTAGCCGTCGCTGGATGCCACGGTGTGAGTTGAAGGACAATGGGAAGGAGCGAGGTGGTCGTGTTAGGTATACTTGCATGCGTATGTAGAAGCATCTATCCTGAATTCTGTACTCTTGTTATTATCGTCGTCGTCGCTCCTGCTGAGGCAGGGGAACGTTGTCGTTAAGTGCGGGATGTGAGCTGGGAGGTTGGGAGAGGGGAAGAGTAGTCGTAGCTGAATTTCTGTATTATGGATTACTCGAGCTCGGTTCAAAGGGATTGTAATAAGCTGAATGTGATGAGTGTGCATAGTAAATGGTCACCGGTCGTGGAATTAAGGGCGCGCCCGGATTTGAACCGAGGACCTGCTGATCTGCAGTCAGCCGCTCTACCACTGAGCTACACACCCTTTGGTATTTGCTTAATTTTCATACTTTGCTACTATTCTCACACATCAGCAGAAGCGATCGAGATTCTTCTTTTGGGTCAGGTGCCGCACGGAAGGAGACCGTCAGCAAATTCTGTTATTGTTTGAACATTTCTGATGCACGAGGGCCGCCTCCCCCGGTGTGTGCTCATCTCGTATACGACGTGTATATTTATTCAACCTCTTTTTGGGGTAACGCTGTAGTTGGTATATGTCACTGTAGAATTACTTTATCCAAGTAACTAAGCGGTGTGCTATTGTAAACGCTTGCGCTTGTAGTTGCCAATGGCGTCAGGTGTACGCAACATTGCAAAATCGGTCCGTGGTCACTCTGCTAATTCTTCTATTGATTCATTATCGCGTGGCGTGGCGAAATCGATGGGGATTGAGGAGAGTTCTGATTGTCATTTTTTATGAATTTTTTATCCCAATACGATTGGTTGCTGAGCGCAATTTATCAAAGTGTCGATGCGTTGCTTGTATGCGAATTTCTGTACTTGCATCTCCGTGATTTCTTTCTTATGCTGCTTGACTGCAGTCAGCTATAT
>NW_003210518.1:1550-11852 GCF_000006405.1 Perkinsus marinus ATCC 50983
CACCTCAGCTATCTCAAGCGAGTCATCCAGTATCCTATAAAATAGGTTCGGATGTAGCGTATGAATCATCATCGGCGGAATAGTCGTATAGACAAATGTTGCGGTCTAAGGTTAAACAAAGACATCACTCTATGTCCGTGAAGGGCCCTATTCGGGCATGATGTGACGGAGGAGTGGTATACAACGATCACACAAGAACTTCAGGGGACGAAAGATTTGTAATCAAGATCCGTAATTCGGGACGGTGCAAGATCACTTTGAACATCAATGAATAGTGTAGTGGTTAAACTTCATGCATGCACCGGTGATGTCCCAGGTTCGACCCTTGGACGCTGTACTTTGTTTAGTCTCAACTTTGTTTTGAGGTTGAATATTCCCCGACGCTGAGTGATTGTCGACCTCAACTCTTTCGAGGTTGACTGTGTATGCATGCTGAACCTACACATTCGGAATCATAACGACATGAAATTTGAGTATTGAACTAACCACAAACATTTTCCGGGCGCGCGCTACTACCGTTGTCTATTCCTTGAAATCGTTCTGTCGGTTCCGTGCTGAATAATAGATCTTGTTTTCGATGGTTATGCAGTCCCCTATCATGTGCATCACAATAACATTGCACTCTCAACTTTGTCTCATTCACCATAAAGCAGATGTCTCCATTTACGTCCTCCTTATACGTGGTTCGGCAGAACTGGAAAGGGCGTACATATTTGGAAAAAGCGGCATATATTTCTCCTCAGTAGTTTCCATGTCTTCACCAATGCCTCCTGGAGGGAGTCCCAGCCCTCCAGGCAGCTACCCAACCGGCGGCCCCCCTCTCCCTCCTACTGACCCTGCTGCCTCAGGGGCCATAGTAGAGCAAATCAAGCTGTCCATACGGGACGCTGTGGGGCGATGGTCGGCCAATAGTGGTGGGGAAGGGATCCCTATGGGAGTGCTCGAGACGGATCCTACTGTTGGTGCCATGCTAGCTAGAATGGGGATGAGGTGAGGCTGAATCTCCCCTCGGCGTATGTGATGTTTTATCTAATTCGCCTTTTCACTGAACGAGAGTGAATTATGGAAACTCGGTGAGAGTCGAATCCCTCTGTTCCTTGTTAAGTCCAGGTCGTAGGCAGTCAATTTCGTGGCGCGTGACGGTATGAACGCTGCCCACTGACGAGTGGTTTCTTATAGGTTACAGAGATTCATCCAAGTCCACTGCCACAATGACTTCAAAGTATCAATGGACGGCCGAGTAGGACTGGCAACAACGACCGCCCCGGTGCCCTACCAACAGACAATGGTAGTAGTATTGACCTCGTCTCACTGCTATTCTTGTTGGGGAAGCTGGAGGGGTGATCAGCGGACCCCTCATGAATCCATCATAGGATTAAATTCAACGTTCAGCTGCCGGTTCTGGGAAAGCTCATACTTTTTAGTATTTCTTGTTTATTTTCATTCGATAATACTCACTCGATCCCCAAATACGCGTGTTGGAAGTTTCGAGGAAATTGTGGTAAAATATCGACGCCTTTTTTCGAGTCGTGTGTAACTGTAGTGATAGTTCCCGAGCTCAGCTGAGGAAACCGAACATACTTTCCAACACGGTTGCTTATAGCGTTGATGGCGAGTTGATACGGTAGATGTGGGTGAGCGCCATTCAGTGTAAATGCGTAGAAAAACCGAGCTTGGACAGGCACAGTGTTGGAGGAATATATGATCGCTCCCCTCAGCTGAGTTCAGGGGCTTCCTCACTATTGCACATGAATTCGGGCAGGGGTGTAGACTCTACACTCTACCAAGTTTTGGTCTCTCTTCACTGTAGAGAGACCAAAACTTGGTAGGAATTTTCATATGTCAGCAGCACATGTAGTTGACCATGTGCTTTTTCTTCTGTGAAAATATGCACTAGATGGAAATTACCGCTCTAGTTTCGCCATCGCTGTGGCCGCATTGAAAAGGGATACAATATTGACGCTGGATCGTGACGTGGTTGTTCTTGTTGTTGCTATTCAGTCTACGGGTGTCCAGCAACAGCAGCAACAGCAGCAGCAGCAGCCTTCCCCCGCGCCATCTGAGATGGTCCAAGGTGGGCCGTATGCTTCTCGTAGGCCCCCTGGGGCTCTGTACCGGCCGGCCATGCTAGCTGCCCCCTACAGCCCTCCATTGGTTCATCATAGGAAGGGTGGTGGTGTAGGAAAGGGTGGCAAGGGGGCCCTTGGGCCTATGGGCATGTCCCCGTCCTTCCACGCAGCGGCAGCAGCAGCGGCAGCTGCAGCAGCGGCAGGGTTTGGGTCGCCCTTGGGAGGGTTGCCTCAATCGGCGTTAGGAGCAGTGAGGGCAGGCATGTCGCCTTGGGCAGCGGCAGCAGCAGCGGCCCAACATATGCATATGGGGATGTTCGCAGCTCCCCATCAGGGCCCTCCACCGGAGTTGCCGGAGCCCCCGCTGTTTGTGAGGGTAAATCCCTCGGCGGCTGAGAGCCCTGTGAGGGCACTGCAAAGCGCGTTGGCGCATCTGTCGGGAATGCCGAGATCGTCGAGAACGATGGCCGCGTTGTTGACGCTTGTTGCGGAGGAGAATCAGAATGCTGATAGAAGTGGAAATCCGATTTCGAGCGATGTGAAGAGGCTGATTGAATCGCATCCAGCGGTGCGGAAAACGGTGGAGTCGATTTTGCTACCACTTGTGCATTTTCAACTGCAGCAAGCTGGGCATGCAGTGCCACCCGCGCCCGCCACGGCGATCGATTTGGTGAAGGTACTGAGGGCCGTTGATGGCGATGGGGCCGACGATGTTGGTGAGGAGAAGTTACCGCCGTTATCGCGGATAAAACTGCGGGGGAAGGACAAGGCTTTTATTCAGTTCGTGCAGGCGGCTACATTGATTAAGAATGCTACGGTGAGAGGAGGGTGCGTATCTTAGGTTCATCGTGGTAAGATACAAATTAGGTCCGATTGTGTCCATCTGTTATATGATGGGTGTGTTGAAAAAAGTTTTGTTTTTAGGGCGGAGCGATGCTGCAAGATCGAGATGCATATGAGATGATTCGAGCAGTGGTGGAGAGTAGAGATGGTGGTGACACGTGGGATGCCGGGGAAAAGTACCGTCACCATCGACGACGATGATCCTCTCTAGATGTATAATATTGCTGAATAAATTGTGATTGTTTTCTTGGCTCTCGTGTATGAGGGTTGTGTTGAATCAATTCGGCGCGGGTTTCATGACGTTATGGACATGACCGCTGCGCCACGAAATTACGCAAGGCGTGAATACATCGGATCGTTTCTCTTTTTCGTCTGCCATGCCCACAGACACCCCGACTGTCGTTGATGAGAGAAACGACGAGCTTGCTGTTGCCTTGGTACTGTATGGAATGTTGTCGTACGTGTTGGTGTTATTCTGGGCTGTGAATACGACAAGACTATGCTTGAGGACCTACCAGATGATTGGGCATTCCCTCAGCATGTTCGTGGGAGTGCTAATGTTTCAAACGTTTGATACTATCATCAACGACCTCCTGCAAGGAGGGGATCAAAGTGAGAGGAGCTGATAGTTTAGTGCTCTCACGAGTAGTCGTGGTTTATTCCGAGTTCGTTTCAAGGAGGTGTGGTATGAACCAGAATGAATTTCTCAGGATATTGAGGATTGACGAGCCCGGTCTTGCTTTGTTCGTGCGTGCAGTCCTGTGTACGTGCGTGCCCCGCAATTGATGGTGTTTTTCCCTGAGCCATTATATTAAATGACATTGATACGCTCAATCTCAGTTTCACAACCGTAAACTTGTCTACTCGTTGTTAATATGGCGACACCTGAGGAGCTCGCTGAGCTCTCTGAAGCCCGTAGAGAGTTGGCCGCTACGCGCCGTTCCCTCCGGGATACTCGCGAGGCTCTCAACAACATCATCTCCGACGAGAAGGATGATACTCAGCAGCTTATGAGCGACCTCGCGTCCAGGAGGCCAGTAATCTTTCTAAGATAGTAGCCTCGAGGCCGTATTGCTGACTTGAGCCCTGGCTGACCGATCCGTCAGCGAGATATCACGGAAGGAAGGTTTCAGTCGACTCTCTCCACGGTCCGAGGAGGAGGAGCATGAGGTGTATACCACTCCGAAGTCACGCTCCTCACGATGCCCGGCAGCGACAGTGACTAAGTTATGTCTGCCTCAACTCTGTGAAGCAACAGATCTCCAATCGCACTATCATGCTATTGAACACACCTTCGTTGAAGCAGGAGCCGCTGAGTATCACCAGCAAGGACATTTGCTAGTGCACGAGGAGGTCAAAGTATCTGTCATGACCAAATTCCTTTCCTCTCTGAGTAATGTCCGACCGGTCCATAAGAAGGCCACTGTAGCGTCACGTACCCACTCACAGGATTGGAATTTGGTCCGCAATGTCCTTCTGACGAGGTATTGCCGCAGATCAGTGTTGAAGGAGACCTACGAGGAGAAGTTACGCAATCTCACATTTACAGGGGTTAAGCAGATCGAGGATTTCCTGGAGTCCGCCGCCGATATCTACCATCTATTCACAGATGTCTACCCGAACGACGTGTCGGAGCGACGTTCATTGACAAGACAAGTTCTGGCGAAGTTCCCACAGCATATCATTGAGAAGGTTATGGAGAGAATTTGCCAGCTGTCGGGGTTAGCCTCTGTCGATGAGGACTGGGAGACGGCGGTGCCATTCGATGAGGCATCAGACGGAGTGCGAAGTGTTTGTGAGGCAATCCGATGGGTATGCCGAACAAAGGACCAAGCCTCAATAATGAAACCGACGAAAGGGGTCGATAGTGTTCACGCCGCCATGTACGACGACACCTGCGAAGAGAGTTTATCCTCGAAGCCGGCAAGCAAACAGGATTCTGCTGCCTCAGTGGATAAGGTTAACTCCGGATCGGGATCTCGCTCAGTAACCCCCAAGCAGTGGTGTGAACGATATAAGCCTGACCAATTGATCAAGGTCATTGGACTGTGGGGTGACGATCTGCAGAAGGCCATTCCTGAAATGGAGAGCAACTTCCCTTTGAAGGGAAAAGGACGTCGTAATCCGTTCTTCCGAATAGTTGCTCTCAAGGCTGGCACTGATAGGGATGCCGTTATCTCTCGACTGACGAAGAACAGCATCCGTTCTGACCGGTTTGCCCCTTTCTCATGAGTCCTGAGCAGGACTTGAAACTGCTTCCTATCACTCGTGATAGGGCTTCGGTACCATCTGCTTACTGGTTATGTTGTCGTCTTGCTACTACCCCCACTTGTATGAGTTGGATAGATGCCCGGTTATTATTAGACACCGGGGCTGGTCTTGATTTTTTATTGTACGATGACTCTTTCCCTTTAAAATCATTCCCAATTGAGACGTGTAGTTTCCAAGTGAAGCTTGCTGACTCGTCCAGTCGAAAAGTGAGTCGCAAAGTGAAGTTCCCAATGCAGCTCCGGGAACAGCAGGGATGGGGAACTACTCGTGACAGATATTTGTACCTGCTACCTCAAGTATCACGGGGCCCCTTATCTGATTGCCCAGTGATTATCGCGGGTCGAGTCTTTTTGCGTGATTATAAAATATCGATTGACTCAGGCGAGAGCCGAGTGACGCTCGCTGGTAATGATCTGCCCCTTGTCCGATTCCCGCAAGAATCGGTGCCTACCGTTGCTCGATGCTCAGTGACCGAAGAGTCTAATATATGTATTCTTGATCCCAGTCTAGGGGATGGGAAATGGGACGACGAAGCTGCTGGCTGCCTGCTGACGACTATGATTGAGGGCCGACAGGATGCAGACACATCCTATGAACGACTTCCCCTCCCGCCCTCATCATCTGAGGAGATGGACATTCCTTTCGACACGGTACCACCAATCTCAACTGACCTGCTTGACCGATTGGTCAGCCAAGGGTGGTGGCCAATGCGGAAGTGTCAACACTGGTTTGCTCGTCTACGGAAGCTCCGTGCTGATGAAATACGTGACGACTCCCGACAGACTCACGTGTTTGAGCTTAGATGTGATTCCTTGGGCGAGGCGAGTCATGTACAAATTCCAACGGCTGTCCGTCGAATTGCGGAACGCGCATACGAACGATTAACCCTCGAGAAGCAGAAGACCTTTGACGAGCTAGTCCGAGGATATGAAGAGAGAGGATGGTGGATAAAGAGATCTGAGGAAGAGATTCACACACTCTCCAAGACCACCCACATTCTCCCTCCATCGGTTGTATTCATGATCCCAGGAGCTCTCAAGCGACGAGATAGACTTGTCGTCGATCTGCGACGGGCCAATCGTCGTTTCACAAGAGGGTCCAGTTCCTCGGTCACGGTTTCTATCTGCATAGCGGTGACTCGTCTGTATGGATCGGGAGTCATGTGGGTCATGGATTGTTCACGCGCGTTCTATAAATTGCGCTGGTTGGGCCTACTTGCCTTGTTGGTGGTACGTTCATCGCTGTACACGAGCAACCGCTGTGTCTTCGGCGTCACCACTGGTCCTGGAAGTTTGGGGCATACTCTGGGAGACCTGATAGCAGCATTCAGAGCTCTCTGTGCAATGTTGCTTCTTTGTTTCCTATTACTCTGCTTCGTTGATGACATTCTATGTGCGGGAGTGGACGGTGCTTCAGCAGTATGTTGGTTGATATATACACTACAGAGATGCGCCTTCGGGGTATCTCGGAAGAAATTCCAAGCGATCGCCATCAGGTCATCAAGGAGTCATGTTGCCGATATCCTAGAGCGGATGAACCTACCGACTTCCCTCTTCGTATGGTCGGATTCCGCCGACTTACTGGGATGCACAATGACTTACGATGAGAGTGGACCGACGCCTCTTCTTCGCGTCGATTGCAACCGAGGTGATCGGCTCCAGTTGGCTCGGCAGCAGGCCACATCAGTGTTACAAGTGTTGGATGGTAACGTCACGACGACGGTGACTAAGGCTTTTATCTTCTCTCTCGGCGGGAACCTAGCATATGACTGTGCTGGTTGCCACCCAATCGACCGGGTGCTAGCGGATACTATCCGAAGCTGGTTTGCCCACACCTTTGCGAAGGTCGATTGGAGAAGCTCGTGCGATTTTTCCAAACTATCTGATCTACAGAGGTCTGTTGCTCGGTCGCTGATGAACTGGATTTTAGAGAGAACGGCGACGATCACTCCGTGCTTACATGACACTCCACTTCGAGAAAGCGCTGATCCTTTACATATCGAAGTCGCGGCCGATGCCTCTAACATTGGAGCAGGGTACACTGTATCGATAGTGCACCCAAATGGTGATAGTGGAGCCACTCGATATCTTCTTGCATCTGGGGCTTGGAGATTCACTCTCGCTCAGCAACATTATCATTCAAATCGCCGTGAATTATCCGTTTGTTGTCGAGCGGTGCAGTGCGCTATTGATATTGTGGCTCACTTAGCGACGACACTGTCAGGAACCTTACCTTCGATTACCTTGACCGTAAGATCGGATAATAAACCGACGGTGCAGTGGATCAACGGTCATGGGGGTGTGTCTAGATCATCACTAGAGCGGAGGGCAGTGTTGCGAACCCTCAACGCCCTCCGGGATGAGCTCGACTACCTGAAGACCTTGGGGGCCGGAACAGTGGTGGTGAAACACATCGAGGGTAAGTCGAACACCATGCCGGATATGCTCTCGCGACTCTTCGAGAGAGAGGTCCACCTAGAATCAGGCCAACGGATGAAGCTGGTCGATGCTCTCCATGGTGGTCCTGGTAACACTGGTGACTTCCCCGAGATCTTCTCAGAGCCGGAAGCTGAAGGAGTAGGCCTGTCTTGGATCATGAGATCTGAGGGGGCGGAGCTGATGGATGAAGATGCTCATGATGTGGACATTTACACTCTTTTGAGTGCTATGCCTTCTACAGAGAGTTTCCTTGCCTGTTGTGCAGCCGATTCCGCTGCCGATGAACAACAGCCGAAGCCATTTATCGAGACTCTATGTGGTTGCAATTGGGATGTGAATGGCGTCCTTACCGATTTCCTCTTCCTGCACAGAGTTTTCAATGCTCTGAGGCCGTCTGCGAAGAGAGTTGAGGATGTCCGACTCGAGGCCGATAATGTCAACTACCTTGTGAGATCTCTGCAGCAGCAGATGAAGCCTCCTTTTCTGTCGTGTGCCGGCCCGTACGTACACGATGAGACCGCAGGGGTGTATTGTTTCCGAAACGGCTCTGCAGACGGTGGTTGTACCTACTTGCCTGTTATCCCGAAGGATGAGTGTTGTCGTGCGTTTCGAGCAAAGATCTGTCTCGACTCGCACCGGCTGAGCAAACACGGAAATGTCCGCTCGACTGTGGCATCTGTGTATGATCGGTTCTACTTGCCTCGCCTACGTATGGATGTTCGCGCCTTGGTAAAGCACTGTTTCGTTTGTCAGCTCATCCGAGCTCGTCGTACGTGGACTCAGCCACCGGGTGCTGGACCTCATCGCACCCAAGCCACAGCGTGGGAACCGTACCACGATGTGTTCGTCGACGTCCTGAGCCTTGGAGATATCAAAGGTTGGTCCGGGACGACCAAGGTGCTTACCGTCTACTGTCTCCATACCTTCCACTCCACTTGGGTTCCGACTGGCGAGACCACGATAGACGTCTTGAATTCTCTCGTCCGAGTGCAGACTGAACAAGGCGGGTTGAGAAGATTGTGGTGTGATAATGCTGCTTACTTCCGCAGTGCACGTTTCCCCAAAGAGGTTTCTCGCCTGTTGAATGGGACGGTTTCATTGCTGCCAGTGCGATCTCCATGGCGTAGTGGTGGCGGTGAACGTGCTCATGGTATTGGCATAAAGATCGCAAAGACGCTTCTGAGGAGCCAAGCGGGATTTGTGGGACGACGACGTCCGCGACGCAAGGACGATGTCGATTTGGAGAGTATCTGCAGGGAGGTAACGTTCCTGATGAATACTCGTCCGTTGGATTATGCTAACTCTGACGAGCCATCTGGCGAGTTTGTCGTGGTTACGCCTGATCAATTGGCTCGTGGATTTACTCGTAAGCGAGGTTGCGTCCTCGCTGGTGGCTCTTCTACTCTTCCTATTTCTCACCGCGTTAGAGCAGTGCGGTGTTATTTCATGAATGAGATGTTCCGCGACATGAGGATGGCTGTCGCTCGCTCTATGGGGTACCAGAGCTTGAAGAACAAGATCATGAAGCTACGATTGGTGACCCAGTGCTGATCTACCATCCGGAAAAGAAGCTGAGCCCCGGATACCGTTTGGGTCATGTGAAGGATCTGCTAGATGAAGGTAGAAGGATCCGTATTGTCTTAACTGACGGTAGCGTTGTTGATCATCATCACTATAATGTTGTGCCGATTCTGCATCACCCTCAATTGTCGGGGCAGAGGGGGCGTATTGAGGATTGACGAGCCCGGTCTTGCTTTGTTCGTGCGTGCAGTCCTGTGTACGTGCGTGCCCCGCAATTGATGGTGTTTTTTCCCTGAGCCATTATATTAAATGACATTGATACGCTCAATCTCAGTTTCACAACCGTAAACTTGTCTACTCGTTGTTAATAGGATTACCAGTTATTGAAGTTTCCTTGTTGTCATTCACGTTTAGCAATACCATTTTATTGCTAATGAAACTGCTGGTGTTCCTGCTCAGATGAGAATTCCCTCGATATCCCTTTGAGCGTGGTTACATTTGTATTATGGAATTTACTCGCTCTCCTCCTCATCACTGAGTTCCGTCGTAGACCCCTATTGCAGAAGGTGCGTCGTCTGCCTTGCCTCCCAGTGGGCATCACCATATTGTTGTAGGGCTCTTCGATCATCGTTGGTCACACTGCTGGATTTGCATGTATCAATATAGCAACGATCGTTCAAACAGCGTCGTTCGACCAGAGTGATGGTATGGCTGTACTCTATGTGTTCGTGGTGTTTATCGTCCTGCTGGTGGGCTACATTGTAATGTAATAATGGAGTTTCTTGACTCTAGTGATATGAAAAACATACTTCACGACTACTGCATATCACCGCGAATGTCGCGTTTTTCACCGAGTTTTACGACGCCACTTCACGTAAAACGGGTAGTCGTGAAACTCCAATCATATCAGCGTGGTTGGTATTGGAAAAAATACACGTTTTAGTGACGTTTTACGCCATTTCTCTGATATTCAGTGTGGGGGAAAATATGCACTACGTGTGGTGTTGATGAGAATATGAAAATTGCGAAGAAATTCTTATTAAACTCTGGAGTTTCACCCGTTTTACGTGAGATGGCGTAAAACTCGGTGAAAAACTTTGCGAAATTTGCGGTGATATGCAGTAATCGTGAAATATGTTTTTCATATCACTAGGGTGAAG
>NW_003210518.1:11952-13575 GCF_000006405.1 Perkinsus marinus ATCC 50983
TCCTTGAGTCGTACTATTGTATGTTAGATGTCCCTATGGCAGAGGGGAGGGAGCCTAAGCCTACTTATGCCCTTCGCTATCGACGTCGCATGTCGCAGCCGCCCTCCAGCACGAAGCTGTGCTTGTTGAGGTTTGTTGGACATGTCATTGCAAGTAGGGACAACAGTGTGAGGGGGAAATATGCACATGGTCGCCCACATGTGGGAAATTTGGGAAAATTTTCGGAGTTTCTTTTCGTTTTTGTACACTTCGTGTAGTGAGGGAACTCTTGAGCTCAGCTGAGAAAAGCGAAAATACAGTACGTGTTAGTTTGATATGCAAATGTGTGTTATTTTAGAGGATAAATTTTAGTGAACAAGTTGTCGCTATCACAGTCCCAAACGGGTACTTTCATCACAACACATATGCATAACCATCGTCACATTGTATATGCGATATAGTTTCGCATTGATTCTCATTAACCTCGTTCGAAATAACGCACATTCGCATATCAAATGGACACGCAATGTATATTCCTCCAACGCTGAGGTACGATGGCCTTCATAACGATACAGGCATGTACGTTTCTCATCTACGGTGAATACCCTGGTGTCACACTCGCGCCTCCGCGGAAAAAAGTGGTTGCTGAGCTCTATATGTGGCTGGTGGTGAGTAATTCGGCATGATAATTTCGTGGCGCGTGACGTTTTTACTGCAGGTGAGTTGCTCAGCAGCGTCAGTGTTGGTCGTCAATGTGGTTGCTGCGAACCAATCTGCGAAGCACTTCTTGACAAGGGGCACTTGGCCTGGAGAAATTTGCTTCGATGCAGTGCACAAGTAAGAGTATTGTGGGAATTTCATAATAAGAGTTCCAATTGTCGTTATTATGATGAACTTATGAAAGCTTTGAAGGACTGGTGGTTGCTCCTAGGGTGATAGGAAGGCCGTAGGGGGAAAAGTTGCTATTGGAGTGGTGATCAGCAACCACTGCTCTTGTTATGGTCACTATGAAGTGATTCCAAACTTTCCGTTCAAGGGCAACCTTGCTAGATACTGCATGGTCTAGACCTGCAGTGGAGTTGATCCACTCATCAGTGATGAATAGATCAACTCCACTGCAGAAATGTTGCGGAGCGAGCGGAGCATATACCACAACAGCAGGCACTTTCGCATTGTGCGTGCGTGCGTGCAGAATTATTCTAGCTTAACCGGGGACCTAGGTCAAATTCATTGATATAATCAATAGACGTGGACTAAGTGAACTCCGCCCCTTCGTCACGAAGACCTAGTGATGAGTCGTCACATTTCTTTGGGGACTACCGAGCAATAGGGAGTCAGCGGTGGTTACTACTAGTGATAGGAGTATTCAGTGATACTATGGAATAGGGGTGAATTCTGCGCCTAATGACGCCGATGCTTTCTTTCCCTTCGGGCCCGGCATCACCTCCATCCTTGTGATCTCAATAATCGGTCTTTGTCGATGCTCCCTATGATAACGACTGATCGGTACTTCGCCTTTACACGGGTGCTAATAGTTTGTTGAATACTTATAATGACAACTTTAGGGAAGAGGAACTATACGTGGTGAAGTAGAGCCTAGGAGAAAATACAGATGTCGCGAATACTATGTGTTATTGCCTCGAG
>NW_003203478.1:0-867 GCF_000006405.1 Perkinsus marinus ATCC 50983
TGAATAATCATCATAGGTAAGTCAACTATTCTTACTGTCTTTCACTGTGTTGTTACAAGTTCCGAGTTCTTCTACCCTCCCCGAGACTACCCCCAGCCTACTACTAGCCGTACCAGGACTACTGTTAGTGCTGATGCTCGGACATCCATCACCACCCGACTGTGCTACTTTACCTACAGCAACAGCAGCTCGGAACGAGCACAATGCTCTAGAGCAATAAGAAACAGGAGAATGGTCAGTGAGGACCACTGTTCCTGGAACAGGTGAATAGACCGCAGCTATGATGAGCATAAAAGCTAGTGTGATTGACCGTATGCACTCACGATATCACTAGTATACCACACTCCTATTAAATAACACCATAATAAAGTATGGACCCACCTCGGGCGACGAAGGTCTCAGCAAAAGGCTTTCCAGAGGGGCCCACTGACGGAGATGACTTCCTCGTATATACGCACGATGATGATACGTTGTTTCCATAGTTCTGCTGGATGGCAGCAATCTCCCTCAAGCTTGTCCCACAAGCCTCTAAGAGCGCGTTCCCAACCCATGGTATGTCTTCATTAGTAAGCATGTCAGGTGATTATGAGGAAGGTAAAATGTGAAACGAACACCAACTCGTCCCACATTAACAACAGTCCACAAAGCATCTGCTCAAGAAACGGGCTATTGCATGAAATCTCAACGAGAATTCTCGGGGGGAGTACCACCCCATAAATGTTGTAGCTGCGATGTACTCCTCCTAGCCTGATAGTCAGTAGAATATCCCAATTGTCTCCGCTTTAAACACATCTCGTATTGGTTCATCGTCATCGGCTCTGCATAATGATCATTGGTAATGCATTGAAGACTTTCACAACGGATCAT
>NW_003209035.1:0-1599 GCF_000006405.1 Perkinsus marinus ATCC 50983
TCACTGCGTTTCGCCAAGTGAAAGCCGGAATATGTTTTTCATATCACTAGGGTGAAGCTCTAATGTATAGGAATTTATTTCTGAAAATATATTAGATTTTCGATTCATAATCTCGCAGGAAACTCTCCTCAAATTCACTGCTCTTCCCACTCGGAAAAAAATCCATTTTTTCCATCAGAAAATTCTCAAATTTTCCCCCACTCACAATTCCAAAACGAAGGACGTCAACAGAAGCGCCACAGTAGAGTTGATGAGAGCTTGCGGAGCTCCCACCGCGAACGCAGCCGCCAAACATAAACATAGTATCTATAGGAGGAGTATGCACATGGTCAACTACATATGCTGAAAATATAAAAATTCTGGGGGGAAATTTCGGGAAATTCTTGGTTTTTTCTGTATCAGGTATGTTGGAAAATTCGTATAATTTGTGAGGAAAAATTTGGAGAAAGCGAACATGTCTTTATCTAACACTGAGAGAAAATATGCACATGGTCAACTACATATGTTAAAAATATGAAAATTCTGGCAGAAAATTTTGGGAAATTCTTATTGGTTTCTCTACGTTTCTACCCTAATTCTTGACTAAACTACTGTAATTAGCGAGGAAAGCAAGCATATATTCCTCCAACACTGACCTAGTGAGCCACATAATAGGATCACACACTCACCTGTATGAAACCGGATTGGACCAAAACTAAAGTAACGGTCGGGGGCTCATCCGAGTCACCAGTCTGAAATAATAGCCTATAGTTGAATAGTAACTCGCTGAGACATGGAAGTTACCATCGAGATGATGTCTCCATAAAGGTTGTATTCAGATCTCTTTCTAGCCTTACCAAGAACATCATAAGCTCTGTCGTATCTAAAATGACCATGCCAAGAATCGAACCGGCTACCTTTCGATTACGCCTCTTTCTCCCGCCGCTCGTCCGACTCAGCTGATAACTTCTTGTAGTTTTGATAGATGTCAATGTGCTGGGCGTCTCTATCCACTTGCAGAACTTGATAATATGTAAGCGTCGTTGTCGTGAATGCATAATAATACATACCCGCGATCACAATCATTGCCAACTAACACGAATATCGATTTGCACGCATGCACACGTAAGATTCTCCAAAACTATCGGCTTTTTAACCACACCATTCCTCTTCGCTATCGAAACTCAGTCCGATTACAATGAAGTTTCACCACCCTAGTGATATAAAAAACACTAGTGGAAAATATATTCCATGACTACTGATGCATATCACCGCGAATAACATCGCGTTTTTCACAGAGTATTAGGACGCCACTTCACGTTAAACGGGTTGTGAAACTCCAATCTTCTATTGATCGAGACACCAGGGCAGCAAAATTGAACGAAATACTCAAGTAGTTACTTGCAGATTCACGTATTCCAAGGGCTAACAGTGTGGAGGGAAATTTTGCACATGGACAACTACATCTGTTGATGACAATATGAAAATTCTACGAGTAAATTTTTTTTCGGTTTCTGTACACTTTTACCCCGATTTCATGCAAAAACTTATATCGAATAGCTTTGAAAACTCCCTTTCCTCAGCTGAGGAAAGCAAACATATAGTCCTCCAACACCGACA
>NW_003199643.1:0-4069 GCF_000006405.1 Perkinsus marinus ATCC 50983
AAGGTCATCTTGGTCACGCCATTCACTCCGGTGAGAAACCCAACACTTGCATCTGCGCTTGATGATTCCAGTTTGTCATCAGAGGATGTCTTCAACCTGCTATCGAAGTCCAATCACATCCTGAAAAAGTTTCAGAAGTCTCCCTCGTTCCGGAGCTCTTCTGCTCTACTAATATCGATCAACTCGTGTACTTCACGCAAAACGCTCCGAATGAACAAGTTTCCGCACACACTTGTGCGGCCTAGATCTCCTACGCAATGTACACGAGTAAATCGACCACGGGGGGAGGAAGAAACATAAAAAGTCGAGACAGACAGGATCATCGTTGGAGGCGACTGCTCGGATCGTCGTAATTGTACCTCAACATGTGACAAGCATCTCATTCATCCATCTTGTTTGACGCGCGCAGGTCACCTGATGACCTACACGTATGTGCAGTTTCACGGCTGTTGATCGGACACTCAATCTTGTTACCTTCATTCCCCTCGTTCCCCCATAAGGATAGTATAGATTCCTTCCCGCATAGTATATACCCTCGTCGGCAACGGATCGTACCTTGCGTTGTACGAGTACTTCGTCTCTCACCTTACAGCATTCCGCTCCTGGCTTTTGGGAAGGTCTTTGTGCGAGGATGCGTGCGACTGCTTAGGTCGTCGCCGCCCGAATAGATTCGATCAGACTATGTGTTTGCCTGTCTCATTGCCCCATATGTTCCGACTGAACGCAACCGGCTTCCCGAAAGTGTGACTAATTGCTGAGCGAGCGGAGCATATACCGCAACAATAGGCACTTTCGCGTTGTACGTGCGTGCGTGCAGAATTATTGTAATGTAATGTAACTACGAAGCGTAGTCGATCATCGAACGACTCGTCTATGTGCCGAGGTTTGCGAAAGAGTCTGAAAAATAGATTTCTAGAACAACTCAAAGAGATATGCCCAAAGCGTTCTTCGACGGGAAAATGTCCAACTCGGGGATAGAACCGGAGACATCATCATTGATGATGATGATGATTCATCAAATCCATTGATTGAATCAATAGACGCGGACTAAGCGAGCTCCGCCCTTTCATTATGAAGACTTAGTGTATAATGATTGGTGGAGTATCATTCCACGCGATTTGACACATTCCCGCCGTCGATGTCCTGGGCGGGCAAACACCTTATGAAAGGGCCGAAAAGCCAACATCCAAGGCACTAATATCTGTAACCCCACGCATCGACGGCTCCCTTATTTACTATGTTGAACTTGAGACTCGCTTCTTGCTAATCGACTTTACGTATAAAAAACATGCAAGAATTGTTATCCACGAGTGTTGGGTAGTTGGTTCGGCGAATGACGTAAGCTATTTGTTAATGGCAGCTAGCACATAGAAGCGTCGAGTGATAGCTAACAATGTTAGCTTCATTATGTTAGTCTAACATGTTGAAGGGTCATCGACTGGTCCGCTTGTTTCTCCTGCTGATAGCTACTCTCGAGCAGCACCGATGATATCAGGTCCTGATGAGCAGGACCTGATAATCGAGTTACAAGTTATAGAATGCAGTTGTCAGCGATGGGCTTTCTTAAAGATTCTTTTCCAAACCGCCTATGTTGCCCGCGGTATTATCATTCTAGTTGTGCATATACAGCACCTACTAAGCAATTATCTGTTGCTATACATCTCCGCGGGGCAACAAAGGCCTCCACATTCAACTACCCAACTCGTGACTCGAGTCTTAGGCTAAGACTCTCAGCGTTTACCAAGAGAGTGCCGAAGATATAACCATCTTTATTCCTTCATCAGCAATTGTATCAGCGAATTCGCACTGCTTCCGTGCGCAATTGTATCTCCTAAGAGTAAATGCGCATAGTTTCAAGATCTCGTCTTCAAAGCCTCTTTGCAGTATTCTCAGCTCAAGAGAACGCCATTCTCTCGACCGTCTGACCTCTTCATCGGCCAGTCCTTGCTCAAAAAGCCTTGACACGAATTTGCGTCTCGCTGCATAACCGGCTATGTTATCTTAGTTCCATCCCAGCGCCTGCATTGACCCAATATTATTGGGCATTCCTTGTTCAAGGGCTCTTTCAGCTTCGTTGCAAGAAATTTCCGAATATCTGGAAAGATGCGCAGATATTGAGTCAGTATTATCGAGAATGTGAAGCTTCTTTATTTCGCAGCAGTAACTGATGACCAGGTCTTGCGGAACGCACCAACTAGCTCTGCAACTGCAGACGTTGGGGCATTCTGTCTTCTTTCTCGTCCCCTCTGAGTTTGTTTTCGTGCGGACCTTGATGACCACACCACTTGTGAGCTTCAAAAAAGACCGTTCTACGTACGGACACAGCGGACCGCGGCAATGCATACTGTCTAAGTTCCGTCCCGAAGGGAGTTCCAGTCCTAAACAACACCATCCATCATCGGTACGCACATGAGGACCAGAGGATGCTACGCCATCTTCAGAGAAAGATCGTCATGGGCCTGGGCTGAATGAACAATAGCTCGGAAGTCACTGGTTTCTGGGAGCACGGGATAGACAAGCCGCTTCAAGGCTTTCTGTCTGCCGCAATTAGCCCTTAACAACTGGAAATGCGGATCTCATGTGCTTGATGGTGTGGCTGACAGTCACAGTGTGGCCGATGGGAGCGTCGTAGTACGACGCTGCCATCGGCAACTTAGCGGCGGAGCTCCAAGTCGCTCCGCCCGGGCAACCTCGGGCTATCTTCCACACAGGCTCTCCCGCCAGGGCCATCGGTCATACAAGTGGGTCACGGCAAACCTGCGAGGAAGCGACTGCTGCTTCTGCAATGACTCCTTCCTTCTGATAAACAGACTGTACGCCATATGCTCGAGGTCCTTCATGTGATACCCATGGCCTTCCACAAGTCAGTGGTCTTCCACAAGCATATGTTACAGTCAAAATCGCAGCATAATGAAGCATTCAGACTGTACCAAGTTGGTACTACCAACCCTTTCTGTCGATATAGGCATCTCTTGGGCCCTGAACTGAGATATAAGTCATGCCTATGGCTCCAACGGCCATGCGGTGCGCATGATGCGCATCTAACGCGGCGTGAGTCATGCGGCATGATTCATGCCTCCTGCCAGCGGTCATGCTGGACTTCGTAGCGGTGCAGGCAATGGTAAAAAGGGAATGCATTTGAGGGTTCTTGATGATCGAAACCCGAATTCTTGATTTCCGTTTGTCACATTTAAGACTACATCTTTTTAGGCAAGGCGAAAATTTGAATTTATCAAACACAAGATCACTTTCGACTAACGAATGCTCACCTTACGTATCTTACGCTCTGGTAGATATTCGCTCACCCGCAGTATGTGTGCAATATTCCTGCATTGTGTCGTTATCAACCGAGACGGTTGTCCCTTGTTCGTGGATGAAAGATTGAGTCGTTATCTTTCGGTCAAGGTCAACCTCTCCAGTCTTGGAGGAGTTGTGTTATCATATCGGAATTCGAGACTGACTATGGTGACAACTCCCCTGACGGGTCCTCTGTATATGGTGGAGCATCTGACGGCCACATCTCAGAACTTCTGAGAAGTTCCCTCAAAAGTTCTGATGTCTTCTGAGTAAGAAGACATCACTGACACCCGTGTCTTGCATGGTGCATCATCCGAGAAAGACGATGATGGTGATAGTTCTGAACAGGCCGATGACCCCAAAGAGGATGAGTTGATGTTCCTGAAGAGGGTTCATACAGCTGCTCAGTTGGTATACCGGACCTCAAAGGACACCATCTATGCTGGTAAAAAGCCGGTCGAGACACTTATACGAATTCTTGAGGTGGACTCCGGTAATCCTATTTATAAGTGTATGTCCTTTCACTGTCTCAAGGGAAAGGATCTCGCATCCTGGGTGTTTACATGGGCACGTTCCTGGTCTGTCAAGGCTCACCCGGATGGTCACGATTATACCATGGTGGAAAGGGAAAACCCTCGGTCGTGGGACTATCCCAGAGTCTGGGATATGATATCTCAAGCTACTGCGAACTGCCAGCTCGACCCTGCTCGGAGCAGGCCGCTCCATTGCAATTTCTTGCTTTATGTTTGGTTGCGCCCAGAACTATCAGCGA
>NW_003205104.1:0-1980 GCF_000006405.1 Perkinsus marinus ATCC 50983
GGGATGGTGCTATCCGCTATACAAAAAACCACATCTGAGATTTGTTCAGAGGCCCGCATAGGGTCGAAAGAACGGCCAGTCATAGTTGCAGTAGCGGTCTTTTGCATACCCAAACGAGAGTTATATGGGTCAGAGCATACAGCGGCTTCATCGTGTAGATCATTAATGAGCAAAACGAAATCTTCCTCAGTGCTTGAGGGAAATTTTTGGCTCATGAGTTTCACCTACTAGTGGTGTAAGCACAGGTATCGACTTGAGTGCTCTACTAAGGAGATCAGCTGCTGATCATCAGCATGCTGATTTGTGGATTCACTGATATGGGAGAAGGTCACTTCACATCCATGATCATTTCTAAGGGTTTCCACAAGCACTTTCATTGAGAGCTGAATTCTTTGAATCTCCACAGTCTCAATGTTGTGGGACTTCAAAGGTCTGTCTGACACCCATGCAACTGCACTTGAATTGTCATTGAAAACCTTGACAGTCAAAATCTTCCTCTTCAGGATATTAATCCAATACAGCATCCTTTGAAGGACTCAGAGCATTGGTAAGCATTCCTTCCGGTTAATGTGCTGAGGTCTCTTTTTTTTCACCGTATTCTTCAGCAGTCTCGTCCAGTATATATGGAGCCGTATCGTCTGTGGCGGGATTCTCGAGGCTCACTAGGTGAACGGAAAATCCGTAACCACTGGTCACGAATAATCATCACAATTAAATGAAGGAAGCTGCAGACTGTTACTAAGTTTCACACCAACAGAGTGAGAACGAGTAGCAGCAATTTGATGTTGGGCACTTAAAATATCACGTAGACCACTGATCACACCTTCTAACTCAGAAAGTGCAATCGACATTTCTTAGTAACCTTTTACAGAGTCTGCACCAAAGAGATTGTCCACGAAGTTACAATATCTGCACGAAGAGAATGTTCTCGGTTCCAGTACCAAAATTGTAGTGAATAATATTGATCACCACAACACAACTCACACAGAGTCGTTAAGGACACTTAGTCTTCAAACTTATCTTGTAATTATGAGTATAACAACACGGAGTAGCGCTAGCTTACGCTAAGATACTAGCTCCATATATACACAAAGGAAGACAATAACACAATCTCATCACACATCAGTATACGCTCCGATGTCCGCGTAATTTGCAGGAGTACTGGAATGTCTGCATTATATTCCCCGTCTGCTTCGCGGATAAGGTCCAAGGTTTATTCCCCGCATGTCTGGTGTTGCCACCAGCGACTTTCCGAACCAGTGTGACGCTGGTTCTGGACGCTGGCAGCATCTGATTCGGTTTGCAGCAGGCCGTGCTTTTGGGTATAACCGCATTGGATCATACCAATGGCCCTCCTCACGGCATCCTCTGGTAAAACCAGCAAAGGTATCGGCTATATCTCCCACTGGAGTAGATTCATTGATGGTTTTCCATGATCTCAGACACAGCAACTTTCCATTGCAAAGAATTGGCATGACACTGAGCCCCATTAGCAAACTGATCTGCAATGGTCCTTGGAGCTAGCAATATATTGAATATAAGTGAAACTGGATCAGCAACATTGCTGGGTACAGACTGATACATCTTCTCCATGATATACTCGCAGTTCCATGCTCTCGAATCGAGAGTCTCGATGTACCACGAGTCACCATTGGAAAGCGTAGGCATCAGGATGAATAACAATCTCCCAAGATCTGGCCCATGAGAATACGCTACACCCGTCGGGTGTCAACCGATGGGACGACCTTTGGGGTCTTGAATCTCGCACCCTTGAATATAGGATTATCCATATTCACCCCTAGTACAGACTCCAGGATATAGATCGGAGACTTTTGAGACTGAGTCATTCGAGCCATCACGGTTCTTTACCAGTAGAGTGCATCCTGCACCTTCTTAATGAACTGGAGGTTCTCACATCGGAACATTATCGGAACCATTCAGGGTGGCTGAAGGCTGAGGAAGAATCATTCTTCCCTTCCC
>NW_003209670.1:0-1524 GCF_000006405.1 Perkinsus marinus ATCC 50983
TATTGGGATGCGGTAATAATGGTAGTATCTGAGGTTGCCGATGGAAGATACAAAATAGGTCCGATTGAGGTACATTTTCTTTCACTCAGACTGAGCATCAGTGGGACATGGACGGCCTGGTTGACGATCTTCATAACGCTCGAGAAGAGCGCGCGGCGGCGGCTACGACAACTGAGGGAAGCGATGGAGGAAAGCGAAACTGAAGAAATTCACAACTCGAAATTCAGCGGAAAAAATTTACTAATTGTCTTAAAACGTCCATTTGAGCGTTTTGAGTTGGTGCAGAGTCGGAATTTTTCGCGCAGTTATTTGTTCATATGATAACCGCCTTTGATAAAACGTGGGAGGTCGATCCGGCGGATGTTGATTTATATGAGAGCATCGCAGCGGGGAGATTTTCGCAGGTTTTCAGGTAATTTTTTTGGGGAAAA
This sequence comes from Perkinsus marinus ATCC 50983, assembly GCF_000006405.1. Taxonomy (NCBI): domain Eukaryota; phylum Perkinsozoa; order Perkinsida; family Perkinsidae; genus Perkinsus; species Perkinsus marinus. The sequence goes on from NW_003209670.1 coordinate 432, forward strand.
TTTCCGGAAAATTTTGGGAAACGTAACAATATAAAAATTCCGAAGTTTTTTGGGGGAAAATTTCCGGAAAATTTTAGGAAAATTTTGGGAAAATATGCACATGGTCGCCTACATGTATCAGTAACAATATAAAAATTCCGAAGTTTTTCGGGGGAAAATTTCCGGAAAATTTTAGGAAAATTTTGGGAAAATATGCACATGGTCGACTACATGTATTGGTAACAATGGAGTTTCACCCGTTTTACGCGAAGTGGAGTAATACTCCACGTGAAAAACGTGATATTCGCGATGTGAAGTGAATTGAAAACACTTCGCGAATTACACCAAACAAATCATCACATTTCACGTAAAACGCTTCCGGCATTTCGCGATAAACGCGAAAAACTCCGAGTAATCGGCGTTTTACACCATTTATTTCACAAAGGAGATTGTGAATTTCGCGAAATTTTTTATCGAGAAAAACGCGATTTGGAGACGTGAAAAAAGGCATGTAAAATGAATTTCACTTCCCGATGTGAATTTCGCGTGAAAAAACGCGTTTTCGCGAAATTCACATGGAGTAAATCGCGATATGCACCGACTAGGGTGAAAAGGCCAGTGAAAAACACGTATTACACTTCACCTTCATTTTTCGCGAAATAACGCGTAATTCGCCAGAAAATACGCGTTTTTCGCGTTTTATACGGGGAAAAACGCGAAAAACACCCCACCCCGCAGTAAAATCCATTAAAAGTCCCCTTCATGCCACTGCCAGCTGTCCACCCACATTTCACTCTATGGAGTCACCTCACTCGCGGGATCCGTCTTACTACTGGCACTTCCACGTTGGGGCCTCGTGGGATGATCATGATCATCATCCCGTCAACAGCCATATGTAGCAACCAGCCTTGTGGACCCCTCTGTGAGGGATTGTGGGCGAGAGCTGAGCGAGGTTCGAACCGTGAACCTCCCGATGAACAGCTTGGCAGCATAACCTACTTAACTAATCATCCTAATAAGATGTGTCCATGTGTCACTCTGCCCCACGTCCCCGGATTTTTTTCACTCGTGTCCCGCACCCGACACGATATCCTTGTCGGTGCGGGGATACCTG
>NW_003210400.1:0-1271 GCF_000006405.1 Perkinsus marinus ATCC 50983
GCAGCCTTCGACACGTTCTCACATACTTTGGAGGTGTGTCAAAACCGCGAAAGTGGAAGTATTACTTTCACTTTTTTCAATACTTCGCTCCGCTCCCGATTCGCCGGAGTTGACTGAGCGAAAGTTCACCAATTGTGGAAGATGAACAGACAAAGCCGCCTCAATAACCTAGACAGGGATTCCTCCATCACCCTGCTTATTACGGACTTCAGAGCTCTCCCTTAATAACGCTTCATGAGACAAAAACCACCAGACGGAGTTTCGGGATCGCGATGGGCTTTGCTCCGCTCCGGAATTGCCGGGTATAAGGAGCCTTGATTTAAAAAGGGAGAACTTCTGAGGCGGGCAGCCTGTTATCGGCTGTCCTTCTTGAGAAACTCATGAATTATGAGTGATTATAAGAGTAACTCTTATAATCACTCATAAACCTCGAGGTATGAGAAACTCTTAAAGAGTTTCTCATACCTCGAGGAGTTATGCCTCACGGAGACTTTTGAAATAAGCCCCCGGGTACATCACCCAACATGAGCTTTCAAGGATCACGAGGAGACTCCTCAATGTCCAAGAGGTGATCTTAAACGGAGCCCAGAATCTTAAAATCCGGTGAGGTTCCTGAGCCCCTCCTGACAAGGGGTTCTTGAACCTCACGTAGCTCTCCTTCAAAGAGATTTTGGAGAGGTCCCTATTGTTAAACTGTAGACTAATAGGCAAAAGACAGACATTGATTGGCGTACCATGGGATAACATCAACTGTGGGACGGTCCATGGGGATCTCGAGGGGGAACACGCGGCCCATCATCGTGAAAAGCTGGATGGAGATGAAACCGACGAAAGCAATACGGGGGACCTGAGTAAAGGACGAAGAAGAGGATACGATGGTGATGGGAATATGATGGAAGATCCGTCGAGCAGAAGAGGCAGTATCATCTTAAGGGGAGGCTCAACTTACTCTGATGAAGATCATTGTGAGAAGGGTATTGAGCGTTATGCAGTGGATGGCACCGAAGTATATGGGAGATGTGGGAATGAAGATATACCTATCACAAGTAATGACAAGAACAACCAAATGATGCTCGTAAGCGTGATTACGTTAGGGCGCTTATAATCCCTGCTGCTACTCCCAGCTTGAGTGTTCTAATGATGAGGTTTCTCCATTTTATTCGATCCTCGTGGACTATCGCCAGGGATAGTCCGACGCAGAGCATTATCGTGCACACACCGGATCTCTCTGATTCCAACATAGCATGTAATGCACGATAGAGTGACGACGG
>NW_003210062.1:0-1196 GCF_000006405.1 Perkinsus marinus ATCC 50983
ATGCAGACGATATATAAGAAGTTGGGCTACTCTGAGCTATAATGTTGTATCATGGTTTTTTTTCATAGTGAGGCTTAAGGCTTTCACTCGTGCACATCAGCCCCCCTCCCAGGGGGCTGTTATTGATCACTTCCTTATTCTCTCTCTCTGGGGAGCATGGATTTGATATTATCGGGTTTGTGGGTAAGCATTGTTTTTCACGTGTTGAGTTTAGATGTGCTTAGTAAATAGCGGAGCTCAATGGATGGAGAATTCTGTAACACCGACAGTTGTTTGCTATCGATTATATCTGCACATTGGCGGCTCACGTTAGACTCCCTATAAGGACATAGATCTGCTCAGAGGCTTTCTTTGTAATCATTCCTTCGGATGAGGTTGAGGCTAACGAGGGGCTCATCTCCCGTAATTTCCTGGCGCGTGACAATGTTAATCTGAGGTACCGATTTCTCGAAGCTCTTTGCATACTAGGCGGGTTATAACTATTATGGGAATAAATCGTGAATGGGGAAGAGTGGTGGCAGACACCATTTCTGAGTTGGTCTGATATTCCCATGGGAAATTGCAGGTGGTGGTGCCGTACTTGTCTATCACTCGTTAATAATGATTGGGATCCGTCTCCCTCCTGTGACTGATGACTCGACTCGTAAGCAGACATTAAGTAGGAAAAGGACGATTTAACCAACTCAATGAGCGGATTGTACGCAGCGCAACTGTGCACGCATACACATAAAGCGTGCGATGCGCGCACAACATAAAGTTATCGGACGAATGACATGAAATAAGGAAACATTAATACTGATCTTGTACGTGGAGTTCTTGATTTCCCAATAGTTACCTTTGTGGTTGCTAAAGGTGATATCTCCCAATGCTTCGTCGAGCCCTGTCGGGTGGCCTCAAATGTTACGGTCCTCCGATCAAACTCCGTACCCCTATGTATTCTGAGGATGGGGTCCACACTACCCAATGGTTGGTCTACTCAAACTGGAGTGGAACTTGCGACTTGTTATATTCAGGTGGCGTAATCGTTATGGTATATATTCCCGTAGACAGACGGACCCGATGTTAGCCGAATTCCTATTTCGTCAGCAAGTAAAGGAGTGGTTCTATGATGTGCCTTTATACAACTACGCGGCACTTCTTGGGACGGCTCTTGGCATCCTAGTAGCTCTGGCGTGGAGACATTTCCTCTTCAATCC
>NW_003210140.1:0-1557 GCF_000006405.1 Perkinsus marinus ATCC 50983
TATCTATACTGATTTTTGCACCACTCTGCGAATCATTTGCTGCCTCGAAAAAATTACTCAACTTTCTCTCTCCACTCACGCCCGCCGCGATGTGCGCTGGTAGCTGAAAATGGTAATTTGCGTCACTATTTAGACATTGAACCACCTTCAATTCCGCGGTAGTATAGAGGTTAGTATTCCTGCCTGTCACGCAGGAGACCCGAGTTCAATTCTCGGCCGTGGAAGTGGTATTTCTGGACAAGGGCGTTTCACACATTTATGCGCGACCGTTTCTTTACTGATTTTTGCACCACTCTGCGAATCATTTGCTGCCTCGAAAAAATTACTCAACTTTCTCTCTCCACTCACGCCCGCCGCGATGTGCGCTGGTAGCTGAAAATGGTAATTTGCGTCACTATTCAGACATTGAACCACCTTCAATTCCGCGGTAGTATAGAGGTTAGTATTCCTGCCTGTCACGCAGGAGACCCGAGTTCAATTCTCGGCCGTGGAAGTGGTATTTCTGGACAAGGGCGTTTCACACATTTATGCGCGACCGTTTCTTTACTGATTTTTGCACCACTCTGCGAATCATTTGCTGCCTCGAAAAAATTACTCAACTTTCTCTCTCCACTCACGCCCGCCGCGATGTGCGCTGGTAGCTGAAAATGGTAATTTGCGTCACTATTTAGACATTGAACCACCTTCAATTCCGCGGTAGTATAGAGGTTAGTATTCCTGCCTGTCACGCAGGAGACCCGAGTTCAATTCTCGGCCGTGGAAGTGGTATTTCTGGACAAGGGCGTTTCACACATTTATGCGCGACCGTTTCTATGAAGGTCCATTTATGGGGCTAGTTCAAGGACGAATGTATTGAGATTTACTGTTAGATGGGAACGAGCTCAGAGACCTCCTCGTGGTGTTCCTGGAAACTCAACTATAATGTTTTATTGTTGAGGCTAACATCTGAGCATTCGATTGTTTCCTCTCTGTTTCCTTGTACAATTTGTTATTGCCTTGTCGGTTTGCTTCTCGTTTTGTTACGTCTCTGAATCCTTGTTATTTCAGTCCAACTGAATGGGTCCGACTATGGTAGTGGTATCGTACCGTACCACTGGTACGCCATACATATGTATGGTAAGCTATGCACATGTATGTTTCTTCTTTTTACTGTTCATTTGAAGTTGCCTTGTGTTGTGGTAGTGGTTGATTAGTCACCTGTTTGGTGCACTAATGGATGTGTCCCCGTGTTGGGGGAGTTTGCTCGGTGTTGAACGAGTATGCGGTCGGCAGTTGTCCGAATCCATGTGTGGTTGGATGGTCGAGCCCTGATTAGGGGTAATTTGTTGTGTGGTGGATAAAGGGTACCGTTTTCAAGTCGGTCGATTCGGGTAGTGCGACGTTAGATTTGTGCAAACTACTAGCTTCGCGTACTAAGTAGTCGTGAAGATTTTCTAATCACATACATGTTTATCATGAGTGTTATTATTTCTTTCGCATTACTGCTCGTTTATTTTGTTTGATTCATTTTCATGGTGATTTCGAGTTCCAGCCGCCTCTGAGTGGCGTTATGCTTGA
>NW_003212891.1:0-1596 GCF_000006405.1 Perkinsus marinus ATCC 50983
TGCTGAGGGTCTATGGCTCGGCTTCAGATCACCAAACACAATTACCGATGCTCTACAAGTGATACTTGATTCCGGAATTGCAACCCGATTAGTTTATATGATATAGTTGAGACACTGCTGAGGGTCTATGCCTCGGCTCCAGATCACCAAACACAATTACCGATACTCTACAAGTGATACTTGATTCCGGAAGTGCAACCCGATGAGTGTATATGATATAGTTGAGACACTGCTGAGGGTCTATGCCTCGGCTCCAGATCACCAAACACAATTACCGATACTCTACAAGTGATACTTGATTCCGGAAGTGCAACCCGATGAGTGTATATGATATAGTTGAGACACTGCTGAGGGTCTATGACTCGGCTCCAGATCACCAAACACAATTACCGATGCTCTAGTAGTAGATAACTATCGGGCTCAACAAATAAAGCCATCGAGGATTAATTGTATTGTTTCAATAATACTACCTGGATTAGGAACTGGTGATGACGTTAGTTAGTGTCCACAAAAAACAACGACCATATCAGTACGTACGAGATCAGATGTGATCAAACGTAGAGTGCGTTGATCTATGCGATCAATGCTAGATCATGCGTTGATCTTGATATACGCGACCGAACGCTTAGCAAATGCTAATGTTGCTGAACTGTCCTAGATTTCAGACTTCGACTCTTATCCAAAAAAACTACACCAAGAACTTGTTATATCAGTAGTAGATAGTGACACTAAAGGTTTCCGGCTTACCATCAGCACCGGGGCGGGGCCAGCACGGCCGTAGGCCGTGCCAACAAGGCCAAGAAAACGCGGCCGTAGGCCGCGGATTACGTCACAGAATTTGCGTGCTAAGAAAATTGGGCGTGCGCGATTGCTGGTGTCAGCAGGCCCGGTCGTTGGTGACAGCAGGCCCGCATCGCTTGACGCTCAATTGTTGATTCAAAAAACTTCATCACGCACGCACGCACGCACAATGCGAAAGTGCCTGTTGTCGCAATTCTCCTGGCAGCAGCCCTATCCTGGTGTCAAAATGCTGTTCCAGTATTGACACCCAAGCTGAGAGTTTCATGTGAAGTTTTAGGCTAGAACTTCACAAAGGCGCGGAGAGCCTATGACTTATGCGTGCAACTGTATAAGGGACATGTCTGATGCAAGACAACGAAACTACGACCAATAGTGTAGTATGAGCGTTCTCGCTTCCCTACACCGAACAGACGAGTGGGAAGCTCCCACTCGGAGTGCTAAGTTTACACTGGTGCGTACTCAGAGTGAATCAACTAAGAACGACACAATGGTGAACTACAACATATAACGTCACGCGAAATTTCAAGCTAGCTACCGCGCAATCAGGCGGCGGTATCTCTGTCTAGCAAAACCACCTCCTCCACGGCTCTGACCGTGATGGCTCGAGTGAACTAACCCGATGAGTTGCCTTTCATGTCATTTGAACCTGTTGGGCCAACATTGGTGGCATGTTCTACCACTCAAGGTGTTGAGGCCAGAGTTCAGTATGTGCGGCATTCGCCTTCATTGTGCGCGTTTGTCTTGATTGTGCGCATTCGTCGTGACGCTTGCCGATACCGTACCGTGTTGTGATGT
>NW_003201422.1:0-1299 GCF_000006405.1 Perkinsus marinus ATCC 50983
AAAGATGATCCTGTCGTGGTCGCAGGAGTAGGAGGGGAATTTGCTGTTGGCCCTGCTGATGGACTCCTCGGGCGGGTGGTCGTAGATCTCAACAGTGGAATTTCTAGTGTGTCTTCACCAACACCATTGAGCAAAACTGTCGTGTTCATGTCGGGAGGCTCCGCAGGGGAATGCGGCACCCGGGCGTCTTGGTACAATTCTTCCGAACGAATTCCATGTAGATCTGCGAGGTCTTGGCGTTCGTAACTCTTCGTCTCAAGTCGCTTTCCGTCGATCATACACTCCAACGGAATTGCAATAAATGGCAAATTTTCATAGACGAACTTGACAGTCTCCGAGACCTCATCGCCGCCGCCACCACCACCGTTATCATCGCGAGATTCTTTTTCTTCACTACCGAGATGAGATCCACCCTAAATGATGACGAGCTCGACACTGATAGGGAAAGATGGAAGTCCACAACTCTACCATGGCTGCCTCCTTCTTCCTCTGTTCCATGAACTTAGAGGTATGCCCGAGATGCTCAACATACTTGACATGCTTCCCTCGAGCATTCGCTATAGCCCTGATGGATGATGAGAATGGTGAAGGGCTTAGGTGATGGGCCTGGATGGTTGGCCTCACGCGACGGTATCCCACAAGGGCTCGTTCTTCTCGAATACGACCATGGCAACGAGTTCACTGTCCTCTTTCCAGCGTATCTTAGGTGAGCTCTCGGTAGACGCAGAAACGTTCAAGGTGCTTTCGGGCTTCTCCTCCTCTCCGTCGTCTTCGAAGTCCTCCGACCCGGGTAGGGCCATCAGCCTGAAAAACACCCCCACTGCGCATTGAACCCGGATCGTTATAATACCAGCAGAGAACTCTACCACTCAACCAAACCTACGACAAATTCCCTTGGTCTTTAGCCTTGGGAGTCGACTTCCCGCTCTCTCCCCCAGTCATCTCCTCCACCATCAAGTCCATCAAACAATCCAAATCGGCGTCGTCTCCCCCTGAAGACCCATCGTCCGATCATTGAAGTATATAATCGTCCGAGGGATTTATTCACCCTTGTTGATTTCATCTCGACCTTTACACTCGACCTCGCGACTCAACGATTTCCCAGCGGCCACAGTCGATCTCCCAGGAATGGATGTCGGACTGAGCGGAGCGAAGCACTTCATGAATGTCATTTTTATACATCCTCACTTTGATAGAGCCCTGGACGGCGAAGCCCTGAACAGCAAGGCGGCACCTTCACGCGCCACGAAATTCCGTCCAACTCACGTGTCTGCACTAGGCGGCCGATCGCCCACCGAG
>NW_003210683.1:0-1252 GCF_000006405.1 Perkinsus marinus ATCC 50983
GAGATAGCTTACACATAGAAGAACAAAATTTCGATTCTATTGAAGGAGGATGCTCTTCAGCTATGGAGATGTCAAATTATCCGGGATCTATAACTCTCAGAGAGTTATAGATCCCGCCGAGCCTCGCTGGGACTTGAACCGACGACCTTCCGCATGCATAGTTCCGCACACGCCCAAGGTGAAGGTAAGTTCGATATTTTCGTCTCACTAAGAATGTGGTGGTAAGCTACCACTGGTAGCCACTAGCGTATCGCAGCATTAGTCATCATTATATCATATCAGTCAACACATACATAGCGCTGCTTCAGAGCCTCGGTCAACTGCTAGAAACTCAGGACATTACCATAGGTTATTGGCGACTCACCGATTGTGGCAATCATGATGTTCCGATGGATTACATGAGTTGATATAATATTTACTATATTATAGTGATCCGAAGACCACAGTAGTTTTCATTCAAGAATGCCCCCTAAAATCAATCCGTCATATCGTCTCTGTAAGAGGCTCATATACAAACCATTCGGTAGGGTCAAGTACCGATTCTCTCTGAAGGCTGTGAGACGTGCCAATCCTTCCGTCTCGCATAGCAGCGGAAGCAACTCCGTTCCTAATGAGGGGTCAAGTGGCCAAAATGATGATACCAGCGGTGCATTGAGTGTGATAGATTGTGATGAGACGGTATCCATAATAGAATTATCAGATAGTTGAGGTATGAGTTGCTTGGCTGTATAACCATACCAATATGTTAAGTTCGAGTCTCTTATGTGCATAAGTATCGTGTTGCTAAATAATATTGTTACGGGGGACCAGCAGCCAACGGTAACCTAACTGTAGGGGTACTAAGACCAGGATGTAGAGGTAGAGTCGCAGGTACAGTCAAATCGAGATAGCTTGAGAACATTGCTGAAAGATACATGTTTCTAAGGACCATCATATTTCAGATATACACAACATGTCAGTGGTCAAACTGTTCACATGGGATGGGAATCTAACAGTTTCATGCTTGCACGGGAGAGCTAGCGCACGCCCGACCATGAGGAAGGCTTGCTCATGAAGTATCATGATGGGCCTGTTTCACAAGGATACTCAATTCAAGGCGCCTTAAATTCAGGAGCAACTTAAGGAGTTACTTAAGGTATACTTGAGAAGTACTCAACTCATTTCACAACGTTTAGAAGCAACTTAAGGAGCTCCTTAACTTAAGGCGTACTTAAGTATCTACTTAACCATGGTTACAGGAATAGAATAGAGT
>NW_003214008.1:0-987 GCF_000006405.1 Perkinsus marinus ATCC 50983
GTAGTCGAAGTTAGTACGAGAGGAACACTTCGTCAGATACTTGGTTAATGCCGTTGTCTGAAAAGACAGTACGGCGAAGCTACCATCTGCTGGATTACGGCTGAACGCCTCTAAGCCGGAATCCATGCTGGATAAGCAGTGTTGTACACCGTGCTCAATGCTACAAGAAAAAGGCTAGGTCAGGCTTCGGCCTGACCAAAATTCAAGCTGCTATACCTCTGGCTGCATTGACTTGTGGTCAGAGTGTATGGTGATCATAGCAATTGCAAGTATTGGGCTCGATAAATCCTTTGAAGACGACTTAATTGCATCCGGGTATTGTAAGTGTTGAGAGTAGGCTTAGTCTTACGATCCACTGAGATTCATCCCGTGTTGCGCCGATTTGTCTCCTCCTATTCTATTTCCATCTACGGACTCGACTTAAAAAGGCGGATTACTCCACACTCAAGAGCTTCTGAGAGCTCTGGTGTGGGGCACGGTAGAGTTGGATCGCGGTATAGTGTCCTGGTGAGGGTTTGAAGTTGGATGGAGGATCATACCTTATGGGTTGAAAATCCTCGACTTGTTCAAATTTGGGTGTGCGCGGTTGGGGGTAACTTGGCTTTTTGGTCGACTTTATGATCGCCAGCGGCCATACTGCGTCGAATACACCGGATCCCATCCGAACTCCGAAGTTAAGCGGCGCAAGGCCCGGATAGTACTGGGGTGGGGGACCGCCCGGGAAGTCCTTAGGGTGCTGCTGGCTTTTTGCAAAAGTCGTACATTTTTTTACAAACCCCCTCCCCACCCCCTTGGACATTGTTCCTCTTTTGTCTTGTATTGTGAAGCACTCTATGCTAGCCCACATCACAGTCCAGTAGTTCATAGAGAGACAGTGAACATAGTTTATACATTGTCAAGGGTGGAGGGGGATGCGCGAATCGATGTGCACGTTTGGTCAAGATGCTCGCGAAGCTGCACATCATTCGCACATGGGCGAATTGACTT
>NW_003211311.1:0-1606 GCF_000006405.1 Perkinsus marinus ATCC 50983
GGCGGTCCGGGCAGACCCCACAAGTGGGGATCTGCCCGGACCGTGAGGATACATATATCGTGTAGTGGAATGTCGGACGATCGCGATACTGCATATGCCAGACAACCAGACACATGTGGGATCAAAGGGCTGAGCAGTACATATAGGCGGATGCAGACGATATAGCGAACGTTGCGTGTTGAGTGTTCCGTGATATTGCAAACAGTTCGCAAAAGTTGGGCATGCTATTGGTTGCCGTGTTAACAAAAAACTTAAATGACTCCCCTTACAGGACTCCCGTATGCCGCTGATAGTGAGACAATCAATTAGGGCGGTGGCGTGTGGAACGGCGTGCGAGCATAGAAATCGACGGTTTGGGCGGAGCGAAATGTGACGTGAATTGCACGATTGCAACCATCTGCGCGTTTGGGCGGAGCGAAGCGTGTCATGAATTGCACGATTGCAAGTATTAGCGCGTTTGGGCGGAGCGACGTGAAAACGGACAAAACTGAGCGAAGCGCGGTTTTTGGCGCGCGCGTCACCATTTTTTGTGCGCGTGTCTCCCCAAACGCGGACTTGAGACGGTTGTTTGAAGGCCTTAGAGAACATCAAATGACACGAAACTTTGGGAATTTTCAAATGGTGGGGTTTCCGACGATTGTGCGAAGTTTGGAGAAAATTTGACGGCTGGGAGGAAAAATCGCCTCGAGTTACCCCCTAACGGTCAGATAGGGTTGTGTGGGTGTAGGGTTTCTGGGAGCGGTTCCTCTATCTGTGCCGAACCATGTGACGCAACACCAGGTGCTGGGGTTAATATGGGAAATACGGGCGGCATAAGGACAACTAGCGGCTGTGCAGCACGAACCCCCTTACGGGGGGTGCTAGAACCCGCGGCCTCTGAGGATGGGCTCTGGATGGGTCCATCTACCGCTAGACCACTTAGGAACACAATGTACAACCTCAGCCCGGATGGGGCGTGGGAGACGAAGGGGTGCTACGCACGGTCATTGGCCTTCGGCCGGGCCTCCTGTGCTGCCCCGCGTGGCGGGGTCCCCCAGCACAGTCGGCCCACTTGCTGGCAGTATTAAATCTGCTAAACTCATCGCTAGACTTACGAACGCTTGCTACGTAGCTCGCAGTACATTTTCCAAAACTACCCAAACCCGGATTCGAACCCACGACCAACACCAACTCTCCACACAAAATGTGTGTCAAACGCATCGCTCCGCCATTGAACAACGCAAGATTTTTGTGGTGAACGCATCGCTCCGCCCTTGAACAATACAATATTCTTGTAGGGGACACATCGCTCCGTCGTTACACAACGCAAGATTTTCACGGCATATTTTCGCATAAAACGTGAATTGACAAAGTGTCGTAATTCATTTCTCGTGAACAACTCCATAAATTGAAAATCTGAGACCATATCTATCTTAGTTAGAACAATATCTATTGACATGCAGAGTTTGAGAAACGTTCTGTGGGTAGATCGCAAAATCGCTTCCTCAGCTGCCAAATTCGCAGTGAGTTCCTGGGGGTATTTTAGCGCGCGCCCGGGGCCCCTCCCCCTACGCGCGGGACTATTCGATATGTCAAAAAGACTTCCATCAAGGGTCCGGTGCGAGAA
>NW_003206470.1:0-1110 GCF_000006405.1 Perkinsus marinus ATCC 50983
GACGAGGGCTCATATTGTAAATGGTGGAAGGCTGTCGCCGTGTGTAAAGGCGGTGACCAGCCATGTGGTGTTGGGGATTGCGCTACGGATACCCAATATATATCTGTTGATACACCCATGATAGTCTCCCCAAGCCAAGGGGACGGTGATCGCCACAGCGCCCCAAACGTCAAGTGTGATGCTTACTGTATTGATCAGAATCCTGGCCTGTCTGAGGATAAGCCAACCTACTGTAAATGGTGGCTAACAGCGGCCGTATGCAAGCACGGGGATCAGCCCTGTAGTCCGAGTATATGCGACACCGATGCTCCGTTGAGTGATGGTGCTCGCTGAGTATGAAGTCGATAATCCACTTTTCATCCCAATGTGCATGACAATTCTCGTTTCAATTTCGATGGCTGTGATGCGTTCAATAGTTACAGAGGCGAACGCGGGAGATGACCGCATTAGATGTAATTAATGATGTGGAATAAGGTAGGAAATATTGTATCCACTTCAACCATAGGGAGGGCTCCTTCACTATATTGTTACACCAGTTTTCCTACTCTGCGTTCGTTCTCTATTTTCCTGCTGTCTTATATGGATAGTGTCCTTGTGCCAATCATTTTCGATTATCAAGCTCTTGTTACATAACTGGGAGTGTAATAAAGATACTCTGTATCAGATGGATATTATCTGAAGAGTTTATCAACTGCAAGTATTTAATATCCTTTAGGTTACCCGTAATGATATTTCCCCTATGGCAACTTGTTCGCGAGAGAACCCCAGTACGAACGCAACATAGCATTGAGTATTGCTTCATGTACATCAACACCATACATACAACAGGACATACTCAGCGGACTTATTTTCTGAAGAGGCGCGTTACTCGCCGTCTCAACGACGTTTGTTGCTCTTCCTTTCCGCGTTTTTCCTCATCGTGAATCTCCTTCAACTTAGTGAGTTCTTCTACCATTTCCTCGCCTTTATCTTTGTGGAATTCCATTATCCATTTACTTTTCCCTTTGAATTTCTCATATCCTGGGGCTGGATCATGCATGATCGCCTCAACAATGTAAAGACACTTCCTCAAGTCTATGTACTGATCCGCTTTCTCAACCGCGTATCTCT
>NW_003214907.1:0-3982 GCF_000006405.1 Perkinsus marinus ATCC 50983
TACGGTCCGCTGGGACTTGCGGACTATAAATGTCCTGGGACATGCCTCAGTGCGGTTAACGGTGGAAGACGTTCACGGAGTTCGCCACGCCTTCTCGCTGTCGGTAGAGGTGGCCGAAGGCCTTAATGAAGGCCTCTCTTACAACACAATCTTACTTGGTATGAAAACCATGCGCAAGATGGGTGGACGACTGGATATGGGTAGTGACATATTCTATTGTGGCGTATTACATGCGCACTGGCCTATGAAACCTTTCTCGGTATCAACCGTGAACACCATCGTGGATACGCCGCCAGAGAAGCTGGTACTTCCAACACAGGCAACGATCGACGAAAGGCTCGAAGGCTGGACCTTCCCCAAGGTGACGGCCAGCCTGAAGCCTGGAGCCGTTCGCCCGTGTCCACGCCGCCCTCACCTCGGGAACAAGCGAGAAATGATGGCCTTGTCACTCTTGGTGGGAAACTTGGTCACGGCTGGCATCGTCGAATTGCTCACACGTGAGCAGGTAGAGGCGCGTAGCGTCTGGATCTCGCCGGCCTTCGCGGTTCCTAAGACCGATGGGGCTCGGGATGGCGAGGAACTCACTCCGGATAACGTAGAAAAGATGTATCGCCTAGTTATAGATGAACGTTCGGTAAATGCCTCCGTGCAAGACCTCCTCCCGAACTGGAAAACCTACATGCGACCAGTCGAGGCGTGCCTCTCAGAGCTACCTGCCAAGGAGATATGGTATGCTTCGGTCGACGTGGCCCAAACATTCTTCAATCTGGAATTTGACGAGTCCTGTGTGGATCTATTTGGTTTTTCCTACTATGCCCTAGGCGTAGACGGGGAAGCTCCGAATACCTTGCGTTATGCCGTTTTCAGACGGATGACGATGGGGTTCAAGCTTTCGTCCTTCTACTGGGCCTATTCAGTGCACTCGCTCCTTACAACAGCACTCCCAGAGGTCTACAGAACTGATGGACCTACGCATATCTTGGACTTTGTTGATGATATCCTTGTCTGGTCAGCCTACTTTGATGAATGTCACGCGTTGAAAAGGCTGGCCATCCATGCTCTGGAAAGAGTGAATGCCAGGGCCCCGGTTCTAAAACAGAAGGGCCCAGCAAGATCACTGGATTACCTCGGCTTCAATCTCGGGCAAGGTGGATATTTCTTATCCAAAGAGTCTATGGATACGCTTCGGGATGCACTCTCTTCGACTCCACAGACGCTGCGAGGCCTCAGAACGAAGCTGGGCATTCTCCAGTTTTGTCGTTCGCTCTGGCGTCCGCATAATAACCACTCTGATACCTCTCTCGCACACTTGACGGCACCATTCACCACTCTAGTGGGCAAGATGGTCAGCGGGGGTGCGAAGAAATCAGCACGACTGCGATGGACAGAGGAGCTCTCTTCTGCCTGGAACAGCATCGTCAAGAACATGGGGGACGGCTTCGTGCCTCACCATTCCTCTGACGATAACTGGGAGGGTATGCAACTCGTGGTGATGAGCGATGCATCACCGGTGGCGAGTGCTGCGTGTTTATTTCGCTTACCACGAGAGGTCTTCGTACGTCAGCTCGAGGCAGGCGAAGTATCAGCGGAATGGATATCCTCTCTTCCAACTTCGGCCTTGATAGGAGTGTGGACGCACAAATGGACGGCTCCAGAAAAGGCCTACGACATCTCGGATCGCGAGTTGCTCGCTACCTGTTCATCTCTGCTACACTGGCGCAGTCTCATACTCCCCTTTGTCAACTTCTTCGAGCTCCCCAAGACCGATGAGCACCCAACGATCGGTAGAGTAGCAGTCTACATGGACTCGAGCAGCGCCTTGGGGAAGCTTGCTGCACGGCTGGATTCCGCCAAGTATACCCCCACGTCTAACCAGTCGAAGCGCTGGCTAGGATGGTTGAGCGAGCTCTTGGTCTTTAGCAACTTGGACCTTACCTACCATCACGTCAGCGGTCGCAACAACTCCTTCGCCGACCTACTCAGCAGGCTTCTAAACGGCGGGCGCCACTTGGTCCCTGAAGGGGGTGGGCAGCCGCTCGTCCTATTCACCACTGATAGCCATGGGCCATCCACAGACTCGTCTGCGGAAAAGCTGGCAAAGGCACTGCTCAGTGGGCAGCTTCTCCTAGAGCTGCATCGGTTACAATCGGCCGATGGGAACACTCGTGTCCATGGGGACACTTTGAGTGCGTGGCATGCCCACTTCGTCAGTGGTGAAGATATCACCCGCACGTCGCAGGAAGCCAAATCTCTCGGACTGGTTACCTTCACAGATGGTCTCGTAAAGGTCATAACCGACGTCACTTTGCATGGCGAGGTTATCGTCCCGGTTATCCCTATCGGGAAGGTAGTGGGCCTGGAGCAGATCATTAACACTAACGTGGTCCCAGACTGGGAACTACGAGAATGGCTGATGTTCACTGCACATGAGGCCGACAGCCATCGGGCATTCCCACAAGCTAAAGAGGCCATCTCTTGTCTCGCTTGGTGGCCATCCATTGCTCGGGACATACGAGCTTGGATAAGTCGTTGCGACTACTGCATGGAGCAGAAGCCAAGTAAAAGGGCAAAACTGGTGAGCGCACCGAGGGTACCTAGAGGGCTCTTGGACATCGATGCGCGCGGGAAGCATCTGGCCATGGACCATGGTTATCCTGTGCCGACTTGGCCGCCTGCCACGGATCCTAACAACAAGGCCTTCTTAGTCATGACGGACCTCGCCACCGGATTCACTCTACTCAGATGTGTCCCTGATGTTGGGGGTCCCACCACGTCCGCGATCCTTTTCGAATCCTGGGTAGCGTTGATGGGGGTTCCCTTGTCTGTAACGGGAGACAACTTCTTGGACACTCCCTCATTACGGAATTCCCTCAAGGCCTGTGGGGTCCGCTTCCTCACTGTTCCGGCCTGGTCCCCGTGGTCCAACGGGAGTGCTGAGGCCCGGGTCGGCAGGGTTAAACGTATACTTCCCGGATACTCGCTCCCGTGGGATGCGGCCATGCCCCATGTGCAACTGGCCATCAATTCCCAACAGCGAGCAAGCGGTCACTCAGCAGCGGATCTTATGCTCGGCACGAAGGTCAACACACCTTCAACGGCCATACTAACGGCCATCTTGGACCCCCACCGCGAGCTGGATTATGACAGTCTAGAGCATTTGGCATCTTCGCTAAACACATGCGAGGCCGTGCGCCAGGTTATCGTCCAATCAATAGGCCTTGCTCGGTCTGCAGTACTCCAGTCTCACGTAAGAGACTGTTTGCGGGCCTCTGCTGCCCGTCCGGGGAAACCCGTTGAGCATGGGGACTTGGTCGTCTGGCGCCGCCCCGGCGCGCGCCCGGTCGAAGGTCATGTCGTAATGGTCGAGGGTGTGAACGTGAGCGAGGGCCCTTTTTGCTACCTAGGCACCATGGCGGGATTCTCTGTTCGTCTCCGTCCTCTAGGTTCTGCGGACGACAGGACGGTAGCCGTCTCTGCATGCCACCTCGAGGCCCGAGCGGAGTCGGTTGACAGAAATCGCCCCACTTTGGCTACTGAGACCACCATCCCAGTAACCTCGACTAAGCCGGACGATTTGTTGCTCGTCCGTCTTGGCAACGAGGAGGACGTCATCGGAAGGGTTAAGCAGAACGCGGGTACCCATGAAATGCGCATACAGGTGTACGACACCAACGACGGCAAGACGTTCATGCCAGTATGGACGAATCTGGACGGCGACTCCTATGCGGCTCCCTCTCCGGTGGATGACAATGACTATCCCCTGCTCAGGACGACAAGCTCAGTGCTCATGAGAGTTATGCTGACCCCTACGGGAAAACTCCGTGATGCATCAGGAACAGCTCTTGTAGCAGCGGGTTATCTTTCTTGAACTTTTTCCCTGTGCCACTTTTTCCTTCAATGCAGGGCCCCTTGGGGGACATCTGCGGTTTGGGTTTACTGCACCAAGCCATCGGAAGGGCCCCTTCATTGCAGGCAATCTCTT
>NW_003203992.1:0-1674 GCF_000006405.1 Perkinsus marinus ATCC 50983
TCGCTCTGCGAGCTGCGCGGACGAATCGTATCGCGGCACGTGATAAGGCCCTCAGTGTTCGGGAAAGACTTGATGAAAACCTTCAACCGTTTGTAGTCCAGCACCGGGCGAACCGAGTGGTTTTATGTACTTGGGAGACAGGCATGTACGTGATGCTACCACGAAGCTTGCCCAACCGAACTGGCAAGATGAAGTTTCCGTCGAGCCAGAACTGCAGCTCCTCGAGAAAGAGTCGGCGCTCGAGGTCTGTCAGTTGCCCGAGATAATGAGCCGGAAGCATGTGTATCTCGGTGGGTTACTCTTCGACTAGCTCCACTACCATGACTTACAGTGTTACTATGTGATGGGACTTGACACCTAACCTCAGTCCTTGTTAGTGAGGTGATACTCCCGTTCATGTGACTTGTGGAATTTCATAATAGATAGATGCCAGTTGTTATACAACATGACAGTATCTCCATAGATTTTTATATTATTTTTATATCCATAGATCTATATAATATTTTTATGTCCATGACAAGTTGTCGCTGGAGGGTTCGAACCCTGCAACCCATCTTCAGCGAACAACCCAGCGTAAATTGCTGAAAGGTGTAGTTACGCGTCGAAGAGAAAAACCTGGCTCATCGACGAGAGCAGCTGAGAGACTCAGCTTCAGCTACTGGTGCACCGTCGGTGCTGCACCGACGAAGAGGCCTGAGTCGCCAAAATAGCACATAACGCCGTAGCGCTCTCATTCGAACCGAAACGCACGGTCCAACCCGAAGGCATAAGATCACTTTGGGCCCCTATGTAGTCCGTACCCAGCAAACAGCCAACCTCAATGCCCGATACAGCAACGAGAGGAGACGTGTTGCTAACTAGGCACACGTCGACTACAAATGTAGTTAGCAACACTATCATTCTGCCGTGGTTGAGTGAGTAGATAACGATGCCATTTAGTAAACACTTGAGCCAAGGGATACCGCATTGCGTCTTCGTGAGGCCTGGTACAAGACCCATCGGAAAAATAAGTCTCGTAGTTCCCAGAGCATCGATGATATTAATATTCCATCACCATAGAGGAGAGCTCTACAACCGCTCATCCCCAAGCCTTACTAAGGCTAATTAGAAGAAAACTATCCGCCTCTGACCAAGGCTGCACGAGTCAGAGGCGAATAATTTCCTTTTAATATATAACCATCCTCCCCCCCGGTAAGCTGAATTTGAGATGATTGGATCAGGTAGATCCCCAATTCCTATTAACAGTGAAACTAACAGCTTCATTTTTGCCGCAGCGATCCATGGTGAAACAGAGAGAGGCATTAAAACATGGATTCAATAATAATAGAAGGAGACTTACTGAGTAGTCCAGTCCAACGATACAGTCGTACCATGTGACGTTGATAAACACGATGCACATATAGCGATCGAGCCGCTGAGAAGAGTGAGCAGGGTCTTCTATGAACACATAGTCAGCAGCGAAACTGAAATGAATCCAAGCATGTTCGACAGCCTGAGGTGCTCCACCCTTACCTTGCCAAGGACTCTACCAAACAGACGAGAGCTCCTAAGAAGCAGTGTTGGAGAATGAAGGCAGGCCCGGTTATGATAGGGAGAAGGAAACACGATATCCCAACCATCGTCGATTTGTGCCATATCTTGCCTAAAAATGGATGAGAATCTTCTTGTGCATGC
>NW_003210632.1:0-1067 GCF_000006405.1 Perkinsus marinus ATCC 50983
CTCCGCGAGCAGCAGCAGAGAGTGACTAGAAATATCAAGTCACAAGCTGCACAGATAAGGCTCTTTCCAAGAATGCAAGAGTATTCCGAGTGAGCCCATGTCAAAATCGTGCCATGGGCCCCATGGCACGGGGCTCATGTTGTGTCGCGCAGCATCTCATCTCTGCTCAGTATTACGAAGTTGGCATTGAGCGATAATGATCTTTGGAGTGCGCTGGTCGCCGTATCCAGAGATCGCGGATCTGGCAGTGAGACGAGAATGATCCTGGGTCAAGGTAACCACGCTCGAGGAAAAGTCTCCATGAGAGGCTCTTTAAAAAGCGTACCTAGCGTTCAAATGATCGTGATAGTTGTCACGGACTTCGCCATGCGTCATGAGATAGACTCGTCTGACCTGTTCTGTACAAGGAATTATAACTCTTTGTGTAGTGCTATAGTAGGACGAAATACTATGGAAACATATGCTTCTCGTAGGCCCAGTAAGACTGCAGACGCGACGATTGCATCCTCCTGTTCATTGACTAGGAATCATGGAGCGAAGAAGGGGATGGCAAACACTGTCGCGCCCCTTACCATTATTCTGGCTCATGCCCACAAGTTCTGAACTTTGCAGGATTGGACCCTCTTGAGAAGGGCAGTGTCGCTCGTCAGTGTGGCTCACAGTATTCGTGTGTCGACCAGTGCGAGTCCGATTTCAACCGCGCATGCCCAGTAAGTTCATGATGCAGGATTGAGGCAAGGGTACTTGCTTAGCAATGCTTACTCAGGATGGATGGAGTTACACGTCCAACGGCATGTGCTCTGCTCCTTTGGAATATACTGGGCCCTGTCCTACTTTATATGATCTAAGATCCCACAACCGGATCATGAAAGCGCGTTTCGCCGATATTTGTGATGTAGTTTGGCCATGTTTTTCCTGAGCTTTCGGGCCGAATAGGTTTCCATCCACTCAGTATTCCCCGTAGAGAAATATTATTCAGAAAACTGTGTGTTGTAGCACTTGTACTACTATGAAAATCTTCATGGGCATGGCGAGCACAACCATTCTCCTAACGATATTCGTATCGG
>NW_003214637.1:0-988 GCF_000006405.1 Perkinsus marinus ATCC 50983
CGCGCGCTACACTGACACGATCAACAAGTATTTCCTTGCCCGGTAGGGTTAGGGTAATCTTTTGAAATCGTGTCGTGCTAGGGATAGACGATTGCAATTATTCGTCTTCAACGAGGAATTCCTAGTAAATGCAAGTCATCAGCTTGCGTTGATTACGTCCCTGCCCTTTGTACACACCGCCCGTCGCTCCTACCGATTGAGTGATCCGGTGAGCTGTCCGGACTGCGATTAGTTCAGTTTCTGTTCTCTTCGCGGGAAGTTCTGCAAACCTTATCACTTAGAGGAAGGAGAAGTCGTAACAAGGTTTCCGTAGGTGAACCTGCGGAAGGATCATTCACACCGATTCATTCTCTGAGAAACCAGCGGTCTCGCTCTCTCTTGCTCTTTTGCTTGAGTGTTGCGAGATGGGATCCCCGCTTTGTTTGGATCCCCCCACCTTAACTTGTCTGTTGAGGTGATTAATTCCTATGAACCATTGTACTAGTCATAGTATCCAAATCCAATTTTGGATTTTGGTATTTCAAAACGAAATTCCAAACTCTCAACGATGGATGCCTCGGCTCGAGAATCGATGAAGGACGCAGCGAAGTGCGATAAGCACTGCGATTTGCAGAATTCCGTGAACCAGTAGAAATCTCAACGCATACTGCACAAAGGGGATCTTTCCTCTTTGTACATACATATCAGTGTCGCTCTTCTTCCCGATACAAACATTTTGTTGTTAACGCAACTCAATGCTTTGTATCCCGCTTGAACTAACTCTTCGGAGGTGGTTCGTTATGTGCGCTTGTGAAGGCAGGCGTATTAATTTGCAAGCTATAATCTCGTATTGTAGCCCCTCCGAAAGGAGGCTTGCGCCTGTGAGTATCTCTCGAGGTACTCGCAACTCGACTGTGTTGTGGTGATATCACGTGTTCCTTGATCACGCGATCTCTCTCACGCATTACGTCAATCTATTGATAAATGCAGAGAGTGTTTGATCACGCGT
>NW_003209889.1:0-1092 GCF_000006405.1 Perkinsus marinus ATCC 50983
CGTCACTCACGGTAGGTTAGCTATGACAACGTCAAACCTTGGCAAAGCCAGTCTCTTGAAATCACCCGTAACAACTTCCATATTTGAGGCTCCTCTGAAAGCATGCCATAATCGTTTTACGAGAATTGATAAGCTAACTTCATCTCCGCACGTCTTTCAACCTCCTTAGCCAACCCTTCGTTAACTTCCATTGCCACCACTCGATTCGCCAGCTCGCTCAGTTTGACGCTCATATTCCCTGTTCCCGGACCCATTTCCAGAACAGTGTCTGAAGGTCGGATTCTAGCCGCCTGAAGATGACACAAGTTCATATTTTCCTGTGAATTTCACAGCACTCTGCGAGGCGTATCGGCATCAGCAACACTCTGGGCATCCGATAACGTGATCCCGATCATAAATACCGTTATCAGTGACTGAAGACGGCTCGAACATAATAAATCGACTCTTACCAGTAGTATTCTAGTGATAATGTCCTCATTCTGCAGCAAGTGGCCGCCTCGATTCCTATACATAAGTAGCGCGCTATGAGGATGCATGATGGTTTTTTGCAATGGAGCCGGCTTCGAACTGTAGACCCCTCGCAGCGGACGATGCACTCTGGGATGTTGGCGAATAAACATCAGAAACCACACAACTGTGGTGGCCAGACACACTCCTGCAGCGACATCTATTCCTGTGTTCCTCAGCGGATGCTCACCACAGCCTGATGAACAACCCCAAGTCACTTCCAAGATTAAGTTGGCAGCAACCCTATGAAGGTGAGGAGATCAGTGACCTTCTCGCTTCCACAACTAACTTGCGCTCGCCCGTAGACTATCCAGAAATACATTCGGCGAACGGGGCCGCTATGCCACGGGACTATACCATTTAGAAACATATCGAGCGCAAGGGGCCACTATGCCCGCGGACTCTACCGTTCAGAAATATATTTGGCGAACGGGGCCGCTATGCCACTAGACTATACCATTTAGTAATATATCGAGCGCAAGGGGCCACTATGCCCGCGGACTCTACCGTTCAGAAAGGTATTTGGCGAAGTAGGCTGCTATGCCAGTGGGCTATATCATCTTCAAACCTATCCAGCGAGTGGGG
>NW_003204348.1:0-1088 GCF_000006405.1 Perkinsus marinus ATCC 50983
AATCATCATCTCTAGTCGTATGAACTTTCTACTGCTTTATTGTTGCAGTCATCGCATGAAGAGACAGTTACGGAATCTCGAGAGGGTTGAAGTAATGGGCAAGTTCAATGGTGCTACGGGCAACTATAACGCCCATATTATCGCCTATCCCAATGTGGACTGGTTCGAGATCTCGAGAATTCTGGTAGGGCGGTGGTTGACAACACTTATCGTAGTCATCATGATTTAGGTGGAAGATCATCTTGGTCTCAACTGGCAGCCTGTATCGACCCAGATCGAGAGCCACGATTACGTCTCGGAGATGTGTGATACTGTTGCGAGGATGAACACAATTATCATCGACTTATGCCGTGATTTCTGGATGTGAGCACTCGGGTCAGGGTTAGCATTACGTGGATCAAGAGGCTCTTCATTGTTCGGTGAACTCGAGCCCTTTAGCTGCTTTTAGAAAAGGTCGTCTTCTCCCCCTTCCTTGATATGTGGGGTATTGAGTGTGATGAATGCGTTCCTATTAGGTACATCATGCGGGGAGTTTTGGGTCTCCGTACCATTGCTGGCGAGGTGGGGTCCTCCACCATGCCTCACAAGGTAAGTTTGAAGTATCACGACTCGTGACTCACGAGCCGTGCGCACTACACAAGATTTCAGGTCAACCCGATAGACTTCGAAAATGCTGAGGGTAACTGTGGTGTGGCGATCTCGATGTTGCATCATTTCTCAACTAAGCTGCCTATCTCCCGAATGCAGAGGGATCTGACAGACAGTAATTTAGATACTATTGATTCACCCTTGCTAACAGCGTTACTGTAGGTACGGTACAGCGGGCAGTCGGGTCCGCTTTTGCCCATACTATTATAGCCATTGATTCCACTATCAAGGGCCTCAGCAAGGTACACGAGTATGATAGGTTCCCAGGTTCGTATAGGGAATGCTCAGGTCATGGTGTCCGCTCCTATTGCCAACCGTGAGCTCGAGGATCATTGGGCGGTGACTGGGGAAGCCGTGCAAACCGTCATGAGACGATACGGGCTGGAGAGACCGTAAGAAACGGATCAATGCCTCACCATGATTCATGGTCTGTTCTATCA
>NW_003206001.1:0-1367 GCF_000006405.1 Perkinsus marinus ATCC 50983
CCGTTCATCCATTTTCTGTGTCCTCTGGTTTGGCAGAGCGATGCATCACCTCGGCTATGAATCTTGAAGCGCTCATCGACAGTTTGGCCGAGTGGTCTAAGGCGCTGGCTTCAGGCGTCAGTCCACAAGGGCGTGGGTTCGAATCCCACAGCTGTTAGAAATTTCTTTTCGTGTGATTTGATGAAGAACGCATTCCGCGGAAACGGTTCGAAACCGTTTTTGTGTCATGTCCTATAGTGTAACGCATCTTCTCCGCTATGATTTTTGAAGCACTCACCGACAGTTTGGCCGAGTGGTCTAAGGCGCTGGCTTAAGGCGCCAGTCCGAAAGGGCGTGGGTTCGAACCCCACAGCTGTCAGTCTATATACCTGACTGGTGTTATATTGAGAACCAAGACCTTTTCAGAAGCGAGGTAGTGCAAGACCAAAACCTTTTGATCGATATTGTGCCATCGCACCTCGCAGAATCCGTTCAATCGATTTTTTGTGTCCTCTGGTTTGGCAGAGCGATGCATCACCTCGGCTATGAATCCTGAAGCACTCATCGACAGTTTGGCCGAGTGGTCCAAGGCGCTGGCTTAAGGCGTCAGTCCGAAAGGGCGCGGGTTCGAACCCCATAGCTGTCAGTCTATATACCTGACTGGTCTTATATTAAGAACCGAGACCCTTTCAGAAGCGAGGTAGTGCAAGACCAAAACCTGTTGATCGATATTGTGCCATCGCACCTCGCAGAATCCGTTCAATCCATTTTTTGTGTCCTCTGGTTTGGCAGAGCGATGCATCACCTCGGCTATGAATCTTAAAGCACTCATCGACAGTTTGGCCGAGTGGTCTAAGGCGCTGGCTTCAGGCGTCAGTCCGCAAGGGCGTGGGTTCGAATCTCACAGCTGTTAGAAATTTCTTTTCGTGTGATTTGATGAAGAACGCATTCCGCGGAAACGGTTCGAAACCGTTTTTGTGTCATGTCCTATAGTGTAACGCATCTTCTCCGCTATGATTTTTGAAGCACTCGTCGACAGTTTGGCCGAGTGGTCTAAGGCGCTGGCTTAAGGCGCCAGTCCGAAAGGGCGTGGGTTCGAACCCCACAGCTGTCAGTCTATATACCTGATTGGTGTTATATTGAGAACCCAGACCTTTTCAGAAGCGAGGTAGTGCAAGATCAAAACCTTCTGATCGATATTGCGCCATCGCACCTCGCAGAAACCGTTCAACCCATTTTTGTGTCCTCTGGTTTGGCAGAGCGATGCATCACCTCGGCTATGAATCCTGAAGCACTCATCGACAGTTTGGCCGAGTGGTCCAAGGCGCTGGCTTTAGGCGTCAGTCCGAAAGGGCGTGGGTTCGAACCCCACAGCTGTCAGTCTATAT
>NW_003210622.1:0-1014 GCF_000006405.1 Perkinsus marinus ATCC 50983
ATACTTGGATTCTCATTGTCACTCTTGATAGTGACATTGTCATTCTTGTCTGCTCACTTGTCAAACTTGCACGGGAAAAGGTGTAGTCGAAAGAGTACAGGGACGGTTTTCGCGAGCCTTTCGGCTCGCTTGAAAACTGTCGAAGCAGCAGCTCTCTCTTTGATCTCGATAGCCATGCAATGACAATTTTACTCATGAGAAGTGAGAATAGGTCACGTTCTAATCACTTTTCCACCAATTCACCGCAATCCTGACTCAACAAAACATCGTTATTGTTTCAAATGTCATAACCTATAAACTGCACTATACATGGAACACTGACCTCCTTATCACAGGTATAAGATTTTCATTTGAGAACCGGGCACGGTATTTGATCTATCACCAAGCATGAGTCATTCTGAATGACGAAAACTATCAGGCCTAGCTGATATTGTAAAAAATTCACTGAGAAAACTGCTCCATCATACTTCAAGCATATGGTAGACTACACAACATCGAGCCTTCGATAAAAATACACATAAAACAGATGTCGAAAACCGCTCATCGTATTTTCGCAAGAGGTTTCGAACAGCTGGAAAGCAAGATACACTTGTGCGCCAGCAACAACACTGTGTTGTTCAGGGGACAGCGCACTTTCTCACAGTGCTGTTTTTTCTTGCCGCGGCAATGCAATACAGTGTATTGAATACACGGTTCCTCATCATTGTTCCTTTCAGACATATTGTCGCAGCATTCTGCCAGTGCTCCTATCAACCGGCATGACTTATACGTGCTTACAAGTGCGCCTCACTTTTCGTGTCAAAGTGCGCTGTTCATGAGTGCTGCCTCTTTTTTCACGCGACACGTGCCGATGATTGCAACTTCATCTCAAGTAAGCTTCATACTAGGCATAGAGACTATTGTGCTTAGCCCCTACTATCACACAATGTTTTAACGAATTCTGCCGGTTCAGTAAAAATATCGCTCTCAAATTTGCCCCTTTCTACGGTCGGCGGTTCCCTGCACGCGGGGGTG
>NW_003212239.1:0-1121 GCF_000006405.1 Perkinsus marinus ATCC 50983
GAATGATCGTAGGACTGCTGGACGAGTGGGGACATACTCCAGTAGTACGAATTGTAGTACGAAGTCAAGTCATTGACAGCAACGACGTCGTGGTTCGAGTGCACGCTATATTATGTGAGCCATTTTCTGAGATAGGATCTCTATCGGCAGGATCTGCTAATTTTGCTAATTTTAACTGATTCGAATTTTTAGACGACGAACGATAGACCACTTGTCATCCACATCCAAAACTACCTGGATATCCAGTGGAAGCCATTCGCTCGAGGTCCTTGCTATAGCTGTACATATAAACACAGCTGGGTGTAAGAGAGGACTATTACTCATGCCTATGAGTGTATACGCCTAGTCACACTAATTGTTGCCGAATCTCTCGTGGGAGTCGTGGAAAGCTGCAAACCCTGCCCGATTGTTGAGAAACAGCGCTCGCCCCATTAGTTTCATTTAGATATCGCTCGCCGCGGCGCATCGACTGACTTCGCGGTCGTAATGGGGATACTACGTTTCCATTCAGCTACTACTTACAACTTCCCTTACAATGTCTGCCAAATTCATACTGGCTGCAGCGCTTCTAGCGCTGTCTCGTGGCACGGAGACTTTAAAAAGAGTAAGGTGGGGTATGCTCACCTTGTTCAAAGCATCGGAGTTAGGTTTCCTTTGATCCGGTTGCTGATCCCAAAATGAACACCATCCTGGCCAAGATTGAACACGATATACACGATCTCTCCAACACTGAAAGTGTACCGGCGATTCCACAGGATTCATTCGATATTCCAGCTTCCCTCTTGGAAGAAAAGGATGGCAATGGTAAGTTTTCGATCAATGCACCACCTTACGAAGATTATTCCGTTCATACATCTAATGTATCTGTTGAATATTCGAAATCCCCACTTGGCCTCAGGCGTCGATCTTGAACAAACTCTACAGGGACTCGATACAGTTGCCAACAATCAGCAAAAGGTAAGCGAAAACACCTGACCGGATGACAATTATATCGGCTGTGGTCCAGTTGCTCCAGGATACGACCTCTCAGCTCACTGATATTCAGCACCATCTTGACTCTTTACTCACCGTCCATACGTGAAGACCAACCATGAATGTGGAATTCGAGGTTATTGTTGTCA
>NW_003204977.1:0-752 GCF_000006405.1 Perkinsus marinus ATCC 50983
ACACTCTGCGGGTTAGTTTCAAAGGGAGGATGTGTTACATGCAAAAATAGATACACCAGTTGCACAGACTACATAAATACACCGGAGTTTCTTCACCCTAGTGATATGAGAAACATATTTCACGACTACTGCATATCACCGCGAATATCGCGTTTTACACCGCCACTTCACGTAAAAGGGTAGTCGTGAAACTCATACATTAATAGGACATAAATAGGGACATAATTGGCAAAAACTCATTTTCAATTTTTCACATTCTTCAATCGATTTTCCCCGCATGTGAATATATTCTCCATTGTTATCACACCCTCGAGGAACGTGATTTCCCACCATTGTTGTCAACGGTCGG
Source organism: Perkinsus marinus ATCC 50983 (assembly GCF_000006405.1). NCBI lineage: Eukaryota > Perkinsozoa > Perkinsida > Perkinsidae > Perkinsus > Perkinsus marinus. The sequence continues at coordinate 350 of NW_003204977.1, forward strand.
GCTTCCTGCCGTGTCACCAAGATGACGACGCTGTGGTTGGGACCGCGAGGACTGCTCGACCGCCTTAGACCACTCGCCGAACTCAGACTCAACGTGAGACACCTGAACGACATTTCAATTTTTCCCCCATCGTTTTGTGGGAAAGTTTCGAAATTCGGTAAAACACGAAAAATTCACTGACGTGATGTGATGTAAAATTCGGTGAAAAACGCGATATTCGCGGTGATATGCAGTAGTCGTGAAATATGTCTTTCATATCACTAGGGTGAAGAAACTCCATAGTTTCCGTCACGCGCCACGAAATTACCTCAGAAATTGCCTCAAAAATCTTATCAGTTCGACCGTACTGTCCGCCTTCTACTAAACGCTCCGCCTCAGCTTGAAGTTGATCTTTAGTTTCCTG
>NW_003215031.1:0-1340 GCF_000006405.1 Perkinsus marinus ATCC 50983
GGTCTATGCCTCGGCTCCAGATCACCAAACACAATTACCGATACTCTACAAGTGATACTTGATTCCGGAAGTGCAACCCGATGAGTGTATATGATATAGTTGAGACACTGCTGAGGGTCTATGACTCGGCTCCAGATCACCAAACACAATTACCGATGCTCTAGTAGTGATGCTTGATTCCGGAATTGCAACCCGATGAGTGTATATGATATAGTTGAGACACTGCTGAGGGTCTATGACTTGGCTTCAGATCACCAAACACAATTACCGATGCTCTACAAGTGATATTGATTCCGGAATTGCAACCCGATGAGTGTATATGATATAGTTGAGACACTGCTGAGGGTCTATGACTCGGCTTCAGATCACCAAACACATTCACCGATGCTCTACAAGTGATACTTGATTCCGGAATTGCAACCCGATTAGTGTATATGATATAGTTGAGACACTGCTGAGGGTCTATGGCTCGGCTCCAGATCACCAAACACAATTACCGATACTCTAGCAGTGATGCTTGATTCCGGAATTGCAACCTGTTCAGTGTATATGATATAGTTGAGACACTGCTGAGGGTCTATGACTCGGCTTCAGACTATCAAATACAATTACCGATACTCTACAAGTGATACTTGATTCCGGAATTGCAACCCGATTAGTGTATATGATATAGTTGAGACACTGCTGAGGGTCTATGACTCGGCTTCAGACTATCCAACACAATTACCGATACTCTACAAGTGATACTTGATTTCGGAAGTGCAACCCGATGAGTGTATATGATATAGTTGAAACACTGCTGAGGGCCTATGACTCGGCTTCAGACTATCCAACACAATTACCGATACTCTACAAGTGATACTTGATTTCGGAAGTGCAACCCGATGAGTGTATATGATATAGTTGAAACACTGCTGAGGGTCTATGCCTCGGCTCCAGATCACCAAACACAATTACCGATACTCTAACAAGTGATACTTGATTCCGGAAGTGCAACCCGATGAGTGTATATGATATAGTTGAGACACTGCTGAGGGTCTATGACTCGGCTTCAGATCACCAAACACAATTACCGATGCTCTACAAGTGATACTTGATTCCGGAATTGCAACCCGATGAGTGTATATGATATAGTTGAGACACTGCTGAGGGTCTATGACTCGGCTTCAGATCACCAAACACATTCACCGATGCTCTACAAGTGATACTTGATTCCGGAATTGCAACCCGATTAGTGTATATGATATAGTTGAGACACTGCTGAGGGTCTATGGCTCGGCTCCAGATCACCAAACACAATTACCGATACTCTAGCAGTGATGCTTGATTCCGGAATGCAA
>NW_003212661.1:0-1146 GCF_000006405.1 Perkinsus marinus ATCC 50983
TGCTGTAAGCTTCACGATGGTGTCCCACGGAGTCCGTGGCACGGACTCTCTCCCTTCCACGCGTCGCGTAACGTGTGGCACCTAATTCATCTGTTGCATTGAAAGTCGGCGTGGGATCCCCTTCTCCAAACTTCACGTTTATTCCGCGAACGGTAGAAATACATGTGGCTGAACGTTCTTCCTCAAGGGACGCGCAAGGAGATCGAGCACCTCATCAGCCGTGTCTCTGGGAAGGATCTGCCGAGTGATGCGAGTGCTCGAGGTAAGTCTATCCACATTCGGTAGAGATAGTACACTTCAACTCGTGCATCGGCGTCTGTTTTTTCATACCATGTAAACCGGTGGACGCGCCTAACTCAACCGACGAGCTTTCGAGCCATGTGAACCTTCGACAGATTCTGTGGCGAACCAAACCAATTTGCGAGGCCGATCGGCCTTCCAGCAACTCATAAGGTTGGGCCCACATATCAACGACGATACCGTCGAGACATGGTGGGCTACTGCTACCGACTTTGCGATGGCGTTCCCTCAAGTCTCGCTCCTCCGCATTCGAATCAATACTACATATCTTGTTCGAAACAGTCTAGCTAATGCTACGGTGTCTCGATGCTCGGTAATATACAGGTTCAACGATTTCGCAGAGTCGCCATATAGCTGCAAACCAGTAAGAAGTACAATGAGACCTGTACCATTCTCACCTACCATGTGGCTCTACGTCTCCGCGTGGTCGAGCATCGATCAAACGCAAATTTATGTTGGAAGATTAACACCGAATCTCCTTCCAGGAGAGGCAAACTGCATCCCCAGAGACGCCAACGCACGTGATTGATGCATACGAATTCGTCGCCATCTCAATTCTCCTCGCGTCACGGTTAAACTTGGCGGATAAAGTGTGCCTTCTATGCAAGCTTTTCGACCTCAATGGCAACAACAAAGGCCTCTCACAGGTGACTGAACAAGTCCAATCGTTGGTGCTGCGCTATAATACGACGCGTAGGATATTGTTTATTCTCAGCGATATCATCTTGATAAATCTATGGAATGTTTCGTGACACTCATTTGCGAAGCCGCTCTGATGTCAGAATGAGCTTTCCCTACTCTTGGGATCTGTGACCCGAGCCGTCTCAAAGCTATGGCGCATATTCA
>NW_003202971.1:0-1379 GCF_000006405.1 Perkinsus marinus ATCC 50983
TGAAGGCCGAAAATCATCACGAAAGCTACACTGCTCGACAAAAGCCAATAGTGCATTGTTTCCAATTGAGGAAGCTCCACAGTTTCGTTCTGACTTCATCATCACGCTGTTGGCTGATGCGCAGTCGTTTGAGTCAATTCCAGTTGTCGCAGATTTGTGAGCCTGTCGACTTATTCCGGCTAGCGTTGGGGTTTAGTAGAATTAAGAAGCACCTATGGTTTGTTATGATTCATGACCATCCTTGTCTTCGCACTTCCATATCCGCTACATACAGTGAAGGTGTTTCGTATAGTGTACAATGTGCACTGTACATTCCTGCATATACGGTATCGTCTGAACTACCACGTCCGCAATATCCCGCATGGAAATTTGGGTTAATGTAATCAGTACTTCTTTGCCACAGTTGGATAGATTGCGGGTGTGGGGATCCTATGAGACTGTATCCGCTGTGTATTGTATACACTGTCAAGGCTGGATTTTCGTAGGTGTTATCTGTTGAGTCTTTTGTATGAATTCCAAGGATAGTATAAAGCAATACGTGGGCTATCACGCCGATTCAACATCAACCTACGGTCCGGAGCTCACGACGCTGAGAGGTGTTGAGATGCGTAAAATCAGTCGAAACTGGAGTTTGTTTCGAGGCGCGGAAGGTTCGGACGAGACTTTTGATCTATCTAAGCCTGTCGATGAGTTGGATGTGTTCTTGAGCCACTCTTGGTCTGGTAGCCCTTTTTGGAAGCACGTTACACTTATCACTGTGTTGTATGTCAAGATTGGTTATATTATCATGCTAGTCACAGTTATCGCATTGTCATTTGGGGTTTATTTTTTGCCATCTCGTCAGAGATTAGCCTGTCTCGCTGTAGAGACCCTTGGCATCATAGGCATGCTCTTGGGTATCCTCTTTGGATATCTTTTGCCAAATCGAAGCAATAAGAAGATGGTGTTCCTCGACAAATGTTGTATACCCCAGAGAGACGATAGTGCTAAGAAGCAGGGAATATACAACATGGACAGGTTCCTTACAAAGTCGAAGCAACTCCTCATCCTCTGGACCCCGAACTACTTTTCTAGACTTTGGTGTGTCTTCGAACTGGCTTGCTATCTACGTGTTCATAGCGACAGATCGACTCGCCTGATATCTGTTCCACACTTCAGATTTTTCGTCTATGTAACGATCTCCGAGATCGGTATTCTCCTCATTGTGAGATTATTTGGCGAAGTTTTACCCATGGACGATCCTCGACAATGGTATACGGTGTATTTCGAATTGTCGATTGAAGTTTTGGTATCTTTCGCTCTCTGTCTGGTGTCCTATTATATTTCATACCTGCCCAGTCTGCTCTCATTGCTCACTGAAGTCTCTCTGCGTTGCATCG
>NW_003213653.1:0-1589 GCF_000006405.1 Perkinsus marinus ATCC 50983
ACTAGGCTTGGTATCCGGAGCTCACTCACTTTCTCGGCTAAGCAGAGGGGGTAAAGTATAACCAAAACCAGGATACAGAGCATGATGTCAGTACCCGACGAGCTTTGGGCGCCCTCCGCAGTAGTAGGCAGTGGGAAGGACAGCAGTGCGCAGCCAATCGTGTAACCTAAAATACCACTTCCGAACCACACGAATGTTACCCGCGACTAGCCCAAGTTAGATGGCAGTAAATTAATATGAAGACTCACCTATTTGCCCGAGAGTGATGAGATACCCGACAGCTGTACCAAAGCAGAAGGTTATGACGCTGATGATAGCAAGTAGAGCCAATCTGACATGTGATAGTGCGCGACTACACAGACATGGTATCTTGCCTCCGTCCTCGAGCTGGATTAGAACTACAACTAAAAGCCAGCTTTTCAAAGGTCTGGCATCTTGAGACATCCATGCAATCCTGAGATATACACAAGCCTCCAGAGCTCTGAGGAAGACCTTGGAGACCCACCTGAATGTATCCGATTGTCGTAACGGAGAGGGAGCCACAAACAAGTAGGCAGAGAGAAGCAACAAGATAGCCAGAGTTGCGGAAGGCGTAGGGAAGAGACAAAGCTCCTGCACCCAAGGTGGCCGTTGTGAGATTGAAAACGGATGACCTGAATACAACACTATCAGTTGAAAATATGGAATTGATCATAGAACTGCTTCCAATGGAGATAGATGCAAAGTTTGCATTGCAAACCTAGAAAATGGAGAGCGGACCGACGGCAAGGGGAAAAAGCAAGAATTATCAGACGAAGAGATAGCTCACCCTGCTACCTTATCCCTCCGGCTTGCATGAACTGTTTCCTCTGCCGTGGTGCTATTGCTGTGGTGCTTATTTCAGATTGAGCTGTTACATTTAGCTGGCAAGCATCGAGATGACCCAGAGTACACTTCCCATGCCCTTACTTGTGTATCATCATCATCGTCTACTACCATACGAACCTCAGGGATGTAGCCATGCTCCAGTTGTTCCTCAACTCGGTCCACGAAGCCTCTATTCCCACCTGTAAGGGGCGAGTGGACCAATACCCGTACACTGCTCGAGCCGTACCTTCTGTGCCTTCCACAGGGCTCCACCACATCCAGTCGCCGGGATTGTCAAGAACAGGTTCAACCTTCACAGCGCCCTGAATATTCCATCGGGGATATCGCGGAAGGTGATAATGTGTTGGGAGCATTCACAAGCACCGTGGAGCGAACCGACGACCAGCTCTACTGAAGCTCGATCCCGTCACATGATGCCAGTCAAGTGACGTGGTCCACTTTTTAGTGAACCCCCGAGAGTGTAGCTTTCCTACATTCGTCATATCTGTCGTGCATGCCCGCATACGTTCAGATATCCCTCTGGCAATTGGAGAGCCCAATAGTTCGGAGTCGGAAAACTGACGTCTAAGAAAGGATGAGTGCACTGAGTGGCGAACGAGGGGGAACTGCTGCTCACCTGAGCACAGTGTTCGGGTAGAAGAGTGGTCCTACATCGGGAACGTAACCCCATACACGGACGAGTGATGGGTCCTCATAGTTGAGCGATCGACGCGACCCTGCGG
>NW_003211673.1:0-1198 GCF_000006405.1 Perkinsus marinus ATCC 50983
GGTATGGGAAAATATGCACATGGTCAACTACATGTGTGAGGAAAAGTTTGAGCAGATTTCAGAGATATAATTCTCGATTTCAGAATACTTCTACCCGAGAACGTAAGTGAACTCTAGAGCTCAGCTGAGGCAACCAAACATATTCCTCCAACTTCGATCGGGAACCCCCTTCACCAATCGAGTCGATTGCAGACCTACGTCGAATTCCTTAGCGATTTTGCCCAGCGCAGGGATATCATCAGGACTGCGAGGAGCGAACGTCGATGTGGTCCCGATAATAGCAACCACTGAATCAGCTCCTCCAAGGTAGTCAACCTGAGCAAGACCATCGGCATGTGAACAACCAAATCTCGCTCATGCCTTTTCCCGTGTGGCATCAACATCAGTAACAAGGCCTTGCTCTGTCTCCGAGTCTGATTGTTTCTGATCAACGCTGACCACCTCTAACCCTGCAAGTTGCATAGCCTTCAAGCAGCTCTTCTGATCGATCCGGGACCACACTACGTATCTAAACCTCGGAGGCTTTCACTCGGGAAGAAGGATGAGCACTTTTACTTCGCATTCGGATGAGCCGCTCGCTGTCGCTTCATAACTGCTAGGAGGACCAAAGTGATAGCCATACCAGTAGCGACTGGGAGGAGACATGGCGAACCCTTGGGGACCTCATTCACGAGTGATGGGATACCTTATACGGAAATAAACCCTATTCAGCGGGAGATGGTAGGGACTCTATATTAGCGAGCACAAAACGACAGGAAAGTTGTCTATATCACCAACTTAGTAGAAGATGCATTATATGAAAATGAATTTAACTAATGAGTATACTATAATTCATAATATGGATCATAATCACAACCCCTTCAAGAGACTCCCTATTGAAACGGTTTAACTGTTATTCGCAGTGTTAGGAATATATGCTCGCTTTCCTCACCTGAGCTCAGGAGTTCCCTCACTAGTTATTCAAGTTCACATACGAATTATACAGAAACCGATGTGTATACCTCGGAATTTTCATATTGTCATCACCAACATATGGAGTTGACCATGTGCATATTTTCCCACAACAGCGATTTCTATTAATGGCCATGAGAAGCCAATATAACGAGAATGCGATGAACTAACTGATGGCCTCCCTATCTCCTCACCTGCGAGCCGAATAGCATCGGCGACTAGGTATCGAGTTAGACGGAGGATCAGA
>NW_003212950.1:0-942 GCF_000006405.1 Perkinsus marinus ATCC 50983
TGCGTATACCATAGGCACCCTTGGGGCCGATATCGAGGCATTTATTTAGAGCTGATTTACTGGTCTCGATGTTGTCAGCCAAGGCGTGTGTTGGAGCACCAGGGCTATCGGGTAATCCGAATAAAACTCGTTGATATGAGTAGAGGATATTTCGCCACCAGAAACACAAGTGCCTCTTATCTAATTCATCGCCATCTTCTATCTGTAGAAATGCGGCCTTGAAATCACAGGAGACGAAATGGTGGAATCTTCTCAGGAGATACATACAACTCGTAACATGTTGCTTGTCCGAGTCGTCAATGTTCGGGCAGATTTTACCTCGCAGCATGCTCCCGTCGAAGACAGGACGTACTCGCATGCTAATGAGCTCGTTCCCATGCTTGCGAGTCACTGGAAAGTGTCTCAAGCAGAAGCAGGCACGACTCGGATCTATGGGTTTTATGAACCCGAGACTTTCAAACTTCTTTATCTCGGCATCATAGAGCTCGAACGTACCAGCCTTCTTCATAAGACAGTTTGATGCAGAAGTCTAATGACCTCAGCAACACTTCATACCAGTTCTATTCTGTTCTTTATGACACTGAAGGCACCTTCGATTATTACTCGCAGTGCATAGATTGGGGTCTTGACAGCAATTTCTGCCTGAACCCTTTGTGCGATTACAATGATGACAGCGGCCTTCCTTATCAATAGGGTGCTCACTCGGGCAGGTTCGATGGTCATGCCCTTGAGGTGCAACCGTGTCAAGACACCGAACACATGACCACCTCTTCGCTCTCTTAGTTATCCGACCAGTAGGTTGCTGCTGTCTCCTTTCTTGACTTATGCGAGGAGCCTCCACGGTGTTGACGTTCTTAACATTAGACGAAACAGTGTGTCTTCGGTGTTGGCCCGCAAGCTGACGAACTCTATCTAGTTGTACCAGCTCGTGCATAAGCTCAT
>NW_003206306.1:0-963 GCF_000006405.1 Perkinsus marinus ATCC 50983
CACTCCGTCGGAAGACATCAGGGTGATGCTGGCTGCCTTGTCCAAGTTGGGTGTTGATGTGAAGTACCTCTCAGAGGGTCCAGGTGGGTCGGGACTCGACTGCTGACCATTTTTCATCCTTCTTCTCTTGCAGAATCTGGTCTCAATGTGGAGTTGAGATGTCCTGGAGGTTCCTTGACGTTATCGCCTGACACGAGCAAGGCGGGTGTCACCACTGTGTGGGTGGAAAACGCTGGGACTGTTGCGAGGTAGGATGCGTTTTTGCGTCTATTACGGGATGCGATACGATAGGTTTATCACACCATTGTTGGGGTATTTGGTGGCTACTTGTAAGGACCCGTCAGTTGCAGTAGTGGTGGACGGCAATGATAGGATGAGAGTAAGGGGTTACTTCTTATGGGACGAGGGATGTTCGGGCAAGTGTGGTATTTAGAGATAATATATTATGGGTTAATCAGTAAACTATAGGCCATATCCTTATGTTATTATTTGTCTTTGTGGCTTTATCGATATGATATGATGGAGTTTCACTTGTTTTACGTGAGGTGGCGTAATACTCTATGAAATACGCGATGTTGGCGCTATGTGGTTGTCGTGGAATATGTTTTTCACTAGTGTTTTTCATATCACTAGGGTGGTGAAACTCCAATACTATATCGGATAGTATAATATTGGTTAGCATTACTATTCACTACAACTTGGTCAACGGCGGTAGCTGTATACTGTCTGATATTCTCGTTAGGTTCGACCAGTTGAAGACTTGGTGAACTGCATGCAACGAGCTTTCAAAGGGGTCAGGGTTGATTATGTTGGCCCAACACAAGTAGCGGCGGCCTCCTTGGCAGAGGTCTTCACCATAGTAACATGTGTTAGGTTGTTTGCCCTTGAAGATCACCACGCTCGGAAGAGGTCTGTTGCTGATGCCTCGGAAGGCTCTCAGACCTCCTCTGGTTTCCCCTGTGG
>NW_003214010.1:0-3154 GCF_000006405.1 Perkinsus marinus ATCC 50983
GTCCTCGCCAGTCGTAGCGAGTCCAAATTGGAGGAGTGTGCGAAGAAGATCCAAGATGATGTTAAGGCTAAGGGGAAGGGCCCAGCTGAGGTATTCGCACTGGTGTATATGGAGTTAGGATTGTTGTGCTCATTGTTGTCAGATCATTACTGTTGTTTGTGATTTTGCTACACCTACCGAGAAGTGGCTACCTGCTCTGGTTAAGGCCTGCGAGGGTGTTGACCTATGCTTACTTGTCAACAACGTTGGTGTGAACAATCCCTTCCCACAGTTTTTTACTGATCACACTGATGAGGTTGTCGAGGATATCATCAACGTGAATATCCGTGCTAATACATTCATCACCAAGGCCTTGCTCCCTCAAATGGTCGAGAGGAATAATGGTGGGGCAGTGCTATCTTTTGGATCTATGTTTGGCCCTCTTGGAGCCCCTATGTTGGCACCTTATAGTGCTAGTAAGGCCTATGCTTACTCCTTCAGTTTATCCTTATATGAAGAGTACAGGGCTAAGGGCATTGATTTCCTCGCGGTTAATCCTGGTTATGTTATGAGCAACATGAGCAAGCTTAAGAAGGAGACTTGGCTAATTACCTCCCCCATGACGTACGTCAATTCCTCCTCTACTCTCCTTATTACTACTATGTTTCCCTATTTAGATGTGCCGACACTGTACTCCGACAACTGTCCTTCCCCGACCAGGCTGGCTACACTTGGACTGCCACTCATTGGGCCCATCATCTACAGTATTGGGCTGCAACTCGTCTAGTGCCCGAGCGCCTCAGGTAGCTCTGCTTACTCCCATACAAAAGTCATGTGTAGTATTGCTCTATCTCAGATTACAGCAAATACAGAAGATTCATGTTAAGATCAACAAGGCAGCGATGAGGAAGAAGGCCCGTGAGGAGGCCGAGGCTGCCAAAACCCAGTAGACAACGCCTCAGTCCATTACTCACGGTGACCCTAGTTGATGATAATCAGGCCATTGGGGTTACAGTTGCTGGGATCATCTGTTTCCTCGACTTGCCATAGTAGTTTCTACATGATGACGGTAGCTAGCGTCATTGGGGTTGGAAGTTGGGTTGGCTTACATCCATATGCCATCACTTCAAATCTTTATTCGGATTTCTCTTAATCACCATTGTATTGAGTTTGAAAGTGCTCATCTTCGGCAATGCTGTACTAGTCTGGACATATACTCACAGTAGTAGGATGTTTGTATCCCTTAAACCACACCTGTAATGATGACCGAACAATTAGGAGGTCGTTATGCGGCCTCTGAGAGTAGTATTGTAGCATCTCCCTCATCCTCGGTCGGGGGTAGAGCTACTGCAGTCATTGGTGATGCCACGTCAACAGTGCCTTCTTCTAGCAGTGGTGGGGGTCAAGTATGCAAGTTTATGTAATGCCCTACTACTGTCCCATGTATTATCATGCTGGAGCATCCTAGGTACTCCTGTGATGTCCCTCTGTATCTATCTCTCAGTGTATGTGGAGTGATGAATCGTGTATCGGAGTCTACTATGTGGTAGGATAGCCGAGGTTGCTGATAGTATAGTGGTGGTTGATATCAGGTGTAGTGTGGTGATGGATCTTATGGTAGATGGTAAGGTAGTATGCAATAGGAGTACATATGGTGCACCACTCCAGACAGTATCTACACCAACAGGAGTAGAAGAGTCTTGGGTAGCTGCACATACCCAACCTCGACGTGATGAATTAACACTTGGGACGACATATCCTGTAAGTGCTTGGGACTCCTACAAATCAATATCCCTCCATAAGATACGTGAGCTGCCTTCCACTGCTACCCTTGTCATTACGGTCAATCGCGTTAGCCATCACTTTGAATGTGTTGGTCAGTGTGTATTGCCAGTGTTCACAGAACGTGGTGTACTTAGACAGGGGCGTAGGATCATGGAGCTTTATCAGGGAAGGGATCGGCCGCCACTAGACCAGGACGGAGCGTTGGTATCTTGTCCATGGGATACCCATCATCGCTATCATTATTCTCATGCTCCTGCTCGTGATGTTGTTATTGGTGATGGTCTCGATGTCGGTGAGAACTCTAATAATAGGATATTCACAGAGGAGGGAAATGATAGTGTGAAGGAGGCATTGATAGTCGACTATGAGGCTGAGTGTACATCCAGAGCTACCGGCAGTATTACACCTGCTCCATCATCACCACCACCACCACCCAGTAGCGATGTTATACATACACTGCTGAACAGTGAGAGGAGATACATCATTATAGAACTAAACCCGAAGACCGAGGCTCCAGTGCTGTACTGTTCTGTTAGGCCGAAGGAGCCTGTTCGGACAACGTTGCTAGCAGCAGTGCCACCATCTACTCGGTTGGTGCCTTCTAACACTATTCCATATCCGACCAGTATACCTTGGATGCTAGCCCCTACTGATGGGATCAGAGCTGTCCCTCGGTCTACTGCTATTGATGGCATTGTCGAGGGGGTAGAGGCTAAGACTGCTCAGATGCTGGCTATTGAATCCAGCGGTCTGGATAACGGAGCTGCCGCGCCTTTTGTACACTTCATACCTGTTGTTGATTATGAGGCCCATCGTATCCATCCTAGTGCTATTAAAGCTGATAAACTATCTAGGAAGTACACAAGTAAACTACCACATCTACCAAAGGGACAGAGTAATGTAGCCGCAGCTATAGCAGCCGCGCCCAGGCCATCAGCTGAGGAAAATAGGGCCCTAACTCGTCTTGTCCGTCTCCCTGTTATCTCTCAGCCTCTCACTCTTGGCCAGAAACATATTCTCCTGAGGTGCGGCGCTTAGCAGGGAGCTCGGATGATCATAGTACTGTCTGTCTGTGAATAGGTACTGTTGGGGTTTGAGTAAGCAACCAGAAGCATTACAACGAGTAATGCAGGCGGTTGATTGGAATGATGTCGAGGAACTAGAAGAGGCTCAAGCACTCCTAGATGCTTGGGCACCATTGGGATTCGATGATGCACTATGTTTGCTAAACCCCACTCCCTCTCCAGTGGAGACTCCTGGGGCTGTGGCTATTCTGAGGCCACCACCACCTCCTGTATGGGTATATGCAGTATCACGTCTAGAAGCTACATCTACTGATGATGCTACCTTATCCCTTTATCTACTACAGCTAACTCTAGCACTGAGGTAG
>NW_003214010.1:3254-5926 GCF_000006405.1 Perkinsus marinus ATCC 50983
GCTTAGGTTGGGACCTCTACGTGAAGTGCTTGCTCGACTCCCTCGAGTATTCTACGAGCCTGATTACATGTTCTTGCGGCAGTCACTCGAGGGTGTAGTGACATGGCCTGAAGATGATGACAGAACCGAAGAAGCCAAGATACAGGAGATGACCTTCAACTTCGACAATTGGTGCCGACTCAATGTTAATAAAGCGGAAGTGGCCAATAACTTGCTTACTATGCTCACCACGCCTGAGTAAAATGATTAGTCTCGGAGCTCCATCGTGACAGCATTCTTCAGGAGCTGCCCTCAAAGGCGTTATCCCCTGGATACAGCTAGGGAGTATCTAGCTACTAATGGAGTTAATCCTGACCATGAGCTACCTCTACTCACCGATCTATTCGTTCCTGGCAATAATATGTAAGTAGCGTGAGCAACAACAGTAGTAGCAAACGCGTTGGATCGTATCTAAACAGTATCGATTGCCATGCATTTCGAGGTATAGGAACTCATGGTATTCTGTAGTTACCTTCGTAAAGGATACGAAGATGAAGCCTCTCCAAGCGTTTCAACAACATCAGAGGAGGAGGAGGAGGAGGAGGACCGAGTATCCGAGTATATTTACTCTACATTGAAGAAGTCGCCGTAATATGGTCCAGGAGGGATGCTGGTGGCTGCGGAATAATTCCGAATCCCACCTTATGTAGGTACCGAGCCATCGATGCTGATGCTTTACGTAAGGTCATCCGTGATAGCTTTACTCTGGAGGAGAGTAAAGGCTTTGAGACATCAATTACCGACACCATTAAGGAGGGCCTCATCCCTCATCCAACGCCCTCAACATCATCATCAGAGGGAGTGAAGGAGAAGGAGGCTCGGGCTGGGAGTCCCCGAATAGACTCTAGCGTCTCGGAGATGGAAGGGAGGGCACAAGCTCGGGGGTTGTATCGGTGTTTCTTCCACGATCCACTTAATATGTAAGATGAGCGTGTGTATGCTCCTCTTCTTACTCGATAGTTTCCTTCCTATTACAGATACCTGGCTGCTGATGCTGAAGAGTTCCTCTCTATCAAGTCTGATACACATTCGTGGAATAGACGAAAAACCGAGAAGATGCCAGACTTAAAGCCACTCCCAGAGAGCGAGGTGGTTAAGGCACCCGAGCCCCAAGTTGTTGCCAAAGATGAGGGAACATCATCATCATCAGCACGTCAAATGCATCCCTTACGTGCTGGGCCCATCTCTACTCCTCTTCCGGTATTACGCCATAACCCTCGCCCTCCGTCATAGTACAACCGTTTTTCTATTCAACGCCCGTCTTTTGCGTTAGACTGCACGCTTAGAGAGGCGGTGGGTTAGCAGCAGCGATAGTAGGTAGTTGTAGTTAAATTGGCATCCCTTCTCCGTTGTTATTGTCGAAGACATCATGAACATTGGACAACTCAACGACCTCTTCAGCGTTAAGGTAGGATGAGACATATTATCAAAAGTACATTGTTATTGTAGGTTGATGGTATCGATGAGAGGGTGAGGAAGGATGACCTACGTGAGGCCTTCTCGAAGTAGTACTACCTTACCTGATAATGTTTGATACTAGTGATGAAACTCTGAGGAAAGAGCAGTGGACAACAGTAGCACAATCAAGGCTAGAATGCTCATAGATTCGCTTCGATGATCATAAGGATCATGAACCGAGGCATCACTCCATGAACTCGTAACCAGCCAGCATCCGACCGACAGTTCGGTATCTAGTACAATACGTGCCTGCTGCTGCTGCTACTATTGGCAGTCAAGTCGATGTTCCTGTTATAATCCCGGACATTACCAGCCGTGGCTGCTGATCCTTTAACTTCTTCTTTCCCGTGCTGCGACGGCGGCGGTGGCCGTGGCTCTTCTTGCTGTTGTTGTGGCTGCTGCTGCATACAGTAGGACATCGGTATCGCAATATCAACAGCCCACTACCGCGCTCCTACTCAGATCACTTTATGTTGCATATGTAGTCTCAAACGTTTTCTGTTCAGGTTCGGTGAAATTGGAGATGTCTTCATCCCAGTCGATCGTTATACTGGTGTTAGTAGGGGATTCGGCTTCGTTAGAGTGCGTACAGTCAGTGCCTACTTCTTTTAAGGATTATTCCTTATAATCAGTTCTATGAGCGTCGTGATGCTGAGGATGCCATTCGCGATATGGATAATAAGGAGTTCCAAGGGAACCGCATTACAGTAGCTGCTGCCATGTACAATAAGGAGAGTAGTTATGGCAAGGGGTGAGTGCTGCTATTATCACTGCCATCTACTGCCACAATGCATCATCACGCTCTTTGGTCAGGGGTAAAGGATACGGTAAGGGTGGCTATGGTGGTGGATACGGTGGTGGACGCTATGGTGATCGTTCTTATGATCGTTATGACGATCGTTATGGTGGCGATAGCCGCTATACGAGTTCTGGTCCCTCTCCTTATGGAGGGGATCGTCGAGGTTCTTCGAGGGACAGGAGGAACTCCAGGTATAGTGTGTCTTCATCATTACTAACGCCTGACCAACCCTTCTTTTCAGGGATCGTTCCCGATCTCCATATGAACGTCGTCGTGATGATGACAGTCGTAGCAGGAGTCGCTCCAGCGACCATCATACTAGTCGTAGGCGTGACGACAGCCGAAGTACTTCGAGGAATGATGACAGCCGTAGTGA
>NW_003210046.1:0-1590 GCF_000006405.1 Perkinsus marinus ATCC 50983
AGGGGACGGAGCCGAAGGAGGAGGGAGAACCTGGGAAGCTAGCTGTGCTTCAACGAGACAGGGCAAAGAGGGACCTCGGTACCATGATATTTCTCTAGAGTAGAAGAATGGAGAGGGTGACCTCCGGGACAGGTCTCTAAGGAGACTCGCTAACCGCGAGCTCGGGAAGAGGTGATCCATAGACCATAGTAGATGCGTGGAGAGGACGACGAAGAGAGGCTGGGGATCATGACCACCGTTCCAAGATAAGGTAGGTCATTAAGCTGCGGATTCTCCTCGATGTGGACCTCTTCCAGAAGACAGTAGACCATCCCAGAGCGTTCCTCACGATGAATGATGTGGAGCTCGTAGAACATGTCGTCAAGTTGTACAAATCGCGTTGAGTAGGTGTCAGACATAATGCACATCCCGGTAAAAGATATTATGACTCAGTAACGCGATATAGGTCGATGATGGCGACTCTCAACCACAGTAAGTAGCAGAGTAACAGAACGATATTAAAAAAGAGACGGCTCTTAAGGCAAAACACCATGTCTCGTCTCGTCTGGTGAGCGACTATGAATGAAGGTGAACCGCGGGTGCCTGAGGATGAACTACGGAACAGCCAGAACGCCGAACTAGAGGACAGTTACATGCGGTTCTGCACAGCATCATCATCATCATCGTCACCATCATCATCATCATCATCATCATCATCATCATCATCAGCAGCAGCAGCAGCAGCAGCAGCAACTATCTCTGGCTGCACGTGGTCAACGTTCAAGGCTTCTGCGCAGCCAGCAGCTTAGTAATCAAGTCTTGCGTTGGCTGGTCCGTTGACAAGCACCGAAAGCCATGTTTATACCATGCTCTGCCTCATGCTTTGCCCCATGTTTTTAACATGCCCCTTTGCTCTGTAATACTATCGTAGTACTTACTCGTAATACTTCATTATCGTGCTTAAAGAGATTTTCGACTAGTTGAGTTAAACTAGTGTGAGTGGTTGGCGGAACGCGAATCGGTGAGTTGGTGCGGCAGTTAATCTGCCGTTTTCCATTTGGAAGATCGCAGGGTCGATCCCTACGGGATGCACTCCTGGATTCGGTATAAAGGTTCTCTTGGTTGGTATGTCTTGCTAACAATCGGGAGGTCGCAGGATCGACAAGGATCCTTTTTTAAGGATCTTACAAGCTTGTTCTGTCGATATAGATAAGTATAGTTGCGCGCTGCATATCCTGGTTTGGTATTGCGACGAGTCTCGCTGTGCCCGGATTATGGAGCTGCTCGCTCGTGCCTTCGAGCTGGTAGGATCGCAAGAGCAAGGAGAAGGAACCGGCCTGGAAGCACCGTTCGAGTGCCGCCGAGCAGAATCATGATATTGCATGCAAAGAACTCCACATCATATGTCATGGTTTGGGGTATTGAGAGCAGTTGTTACTGACTTACTTGATGCAGCGTCCTTTTAGCGCCCCCAACAAGCCGGAAGTTGGAAGGATTATGGTTTTGTGCGACTCGTCCAGTGCGCTGGGCAAGCTGGAAGCGAGGACGGACACGACGCGGTTCGAGCCTGAAGCTCGAACTGTGGTAGTGGTCGAAGCGAGTTAGTGGTAT
>NW_003209437.1:0-2317 GCF_000006405.1 Perkinsus marinus ATCC 50983
ACTAAACAATATCAGCTCACCAAGAAAAATGTTTTTGCCTGTAGTCTGGTATCCCATTGCATCTCACTGAACTAATCGCAAAAGAGGTGGAGGAGCTCCGACAGGATAAATCTGACATACTGCGAGCTTTGGAAGCTCCACACTATGACACGTCATCTCGTGCAGCTCTCATAGGGGCTAGCTCAGTCAACATTGGTAAGGATTGAGTTAAAGACTTTGAGAGAAAATGGGTTGCAAATCTCATAGAACACAAGAATCGATGTACCAAAATACGGCAAGCTTCGCTGATGGCTTACGATGTGTCACGTAACTTGGTGAGATCGATGCAGCTGAGTTTCGTTTTGATAAGTAAGCCTCCTGGCAGGTCAGCGCAATGGCAGGGTCTGTTGCTGTGCTTTGTGGATGCACCTTCAGTCCCGTGAAAGATTCGTGGTATGTTCTGAGGCGTAGACCCGTGCAGGTTTTCAAACATCTGAGCTCAGCAACTTGAAGAACGATCTGTATACATGTGGATATCCGGTAGGAGTTTCTACTCGTGATTCTCTCATAGAGTGCACCTCTGCAGTTTCATGCATACCAAGGTCTATATGGAATCTACGAGGAGCTGTGGGAGCTGGTGAAGCTAGGTGAAGAACGTGACGTCCTTGCGTACGCGAATCGCCCTCTCAATATTTCGTGTTGCCCAGCTACGAGCATGTGTCGTTTGAACTGAAAATTTTCCTCCACTCAACTGTCAGGGAAGATGAAATTTTTATACATCCCTCTTTCATTGAGTTCACTCGGCTTGGAAGTCGCTGAGATACATAGCATCCGGAGCTGTATTTGCTCGATCTATATGTTGAACGAATCATCCTGGTCTATTTGGATCATTCAACATACAGACCAACCTGAGTCCCTGAGATTACTGATTCTCATGATTTCTACGCTCCCTGACTTGAATTTAGTCGCTGAACAGTCGGAGCTATGCCATCGTGATGAGCACCTCGATTTGTCGCTCGTCGGATGCAAATTTCGTATTGCGACGTCGGCTCGTAGGAGCCATCGTCCTATCTTATATGAAGTTCATTAGCTTCCTTCGACTCTTCGTAGAGTTATGTTTGTGTAGTGTAGTTGTCTTTCTGCTCAAGTTTTATCTCATTGGAATGGCCATCAGGAACCACATCAATATATTTGTTTCCCTTGGAGTGTGCCTCCTTATCTCAAAGGCCAATGGCATGACTCTCAACCACAGGGCGGGTGAGGTAGGAATTACATCTGCCCAGTATGAGGCTCCCATACTGAGAGAGTAGTGTCGCAAGAAACTCGATATGTTCTAGGTTACAGGAGGTACTTTCTCAATGCGTTTAACCCTCGACATGGAGGCTTTGCCCTTTCTGTAGCGCCTGCTCAAATTCATATCGTATACGATGTGGGGCATATCAATGTCTTATCCACCTCAGGGTCTATGTCTGCCTTTCGACCCAACCCTAGTTTTTGCAGGTGACCGCTCACTTATAGAGGCTATTAAAAGAATCGGACGAGCATGAGCTAATACGAACTATTCACGACTATGAGGTGTCCCTCACAGAATTTCTGGGCTGAGTTTTGCTCTGGAAATCCTGTCTCTAATAGATAGTTTCGCCAGGCTATCCTGCCAATGATTCTGTTCATCAATCTGATCCTTTTGATAACTCCCAGCAGTTCGCATGGTTCAGAATATCAAATAAACCTCAATAGGATGTCTACTATCCCCGAAATGTCGGGAGCGGAACCTGGGCTGCCTGTGAGATTAGAGAGAGTTCTTTCCGTACTAAACATTATAATGTCTGTTTAGGATATCAACGTTAAGTTAGGGGCCCTAACTTAGGGCTACGCCTGAGATTGTATGACTTGTTACTACGCCTTCACATGTAGTTCCATTATCCTCCTGCGGCCAATTACGACCTCTGGCGCGATACGCAACTCCACAGACTCCGCGAGCAGCAGCAGAGAGTGACTAGAAATATCAAGTCACAAGCTGCACAGATAAGGCTCTTCCCAAGAATGCAAGAGTATTCCGAGTGAGCTGAGCTCACTGAGCTTGTGTCAAAATTGTGCCATTGGCCCCATGGCACGGGGCTCATGTTGTGTCGCGCAGCATCTCATCTCTGCTCAGTATTACGAAATTGGCATTGAGCGATAATGATCTTTGGAGTACGCTGGTCGCCGTATCCAGAGATCGCGGATCTGGCAGTGAGACGAGAATGATCCTGGGCCAAAGTAACCACGCTCGAGGAAAAGTCTCCTTGAGAGGCTCTTTAAAAACCGTACCTAGCGTTCAATGATCGTGATAGTTGTC
>NW_003209437.1:2417-5462 GCF_000006405.1 Perkinsus marinus ATCC 50983
CATCGCACCGACATCAATGCCCTCGGAAGATCACCAACACCACTGGTAGATTCAGGGTGAAAAACCACCGGTAGCTTACTGAAGTCGTTGCTTCATATGCTGTATGACCGAGGCCGATAAAAATTTCTTTAGATGATAATTGTTCAGCATCGTCCTCAGCTAACTCACCAGCAGATACCAATCTTTTAAAAACACCCATAGGAAGGAGCGACCGTGAAGCTCCTGTGTCCACACATGCGGTCAGTAAGATCCTACCAACTGACATCTTGAAACACGGCAAATATGAACTCGTACCATCAGATAAAGCAGTTACAGTAGGCCATACTTTAACCGTAGTAGATTTTGTATCGTCACCAACCAAAGTCTTTTGACTTCCAATAAGAGCATTACCAGACTCAGGAACAGGAGGCACAGGTATAGAGCTGGGATTCACCACAGCTATCTCCGGGGAAGTACTCGTCAAAATCGGCACATCATTGACCTGTTTCAAAGGACAATTAGCAGCTATATGCCCAAACTTTTGGCAATTATAGCACTTCCTACCCTGGTGGCTCTTCCGCCAGTTAAGTTTATCCTTGGAAGAACTTCTATCATCAGTGCCGCCATGTCGATATCGACACTTATCACCAAATTTACAATGACCTTTCTGGTGAAAACGGCACAATGATCTATTTTTTGAACCATTGCTAGCAACACCGGCAACTTGTAGACCTGAATCGACATTCTCCTTATCACCATAGGTATGTTCACAGTATACTTTGACCACCTCAATCATCTTGTCAATGTCAACCTTCTCTATGACCTCCTTATATTGCAGATTAACATATCGGGTGATCTCAATCGGGAGCTTCTCTAAGAAGTCCAAGGTCTTCTTATTATCCTCCAGACCAATGCCAAGCTCTGCGAGTTGTTGGCAAGCCAGAATCCACTGAGCCTGAAACTTCTTAAAGTCGGTCAAAGATGGCTGACTATTAAGTTTCAACGCATTATAACGCTTTAAAACTTTAACACGTCTACACTGGGTAGAAAGCTCATAAGTAGTCCGAAGGTATTCTTTGAGACCCGGATAAGACGTTTTCACACCATTAACATAGGCATCAGCAATTTTTCTACCAGAGCCCTTAATACTTTGATGCAGCAGCTCCAACTTGGTACCCTCACTAATAGTACCAGCCAACCCAATAACACGCTCCCAAGCTTTAATAAAGAACTGCCAGTCATCACCATCATCACAATTAAATGAAGGAAGCTGTAGACTGTTACTAAGTTTCACACCAACAGAGTGAGAACGAATAGTAGCAATTTGATGTTGGGTACTTAAAATATCACGTAGACCTTTGATCACACCTTCTAACTCAGAAAGTGCAATCGACATTTCTCAATAACCTTTTACAGAGTCTGCACCAAAGAGATTGTCCACGAAGTTACAATATCTGCACGAAGAGAATGTTCTCGGTTCCAGTACCAAAATTGTAGTGAATAATATTGATCACCACAACACAACTCACACAGAGTCGTTGAGGACACTTAGTCTTCAAACTTATCTTGTAATTATGAGTATAACAACACGGAGTAGCTCTAGCTTACGCTAAGATACTAGCTCCATATATACACAAAGGAAGACAATATCACAATCTCATCACATTCTCATACCAGCCGTTTACTGTGAGGCTATTGCCACCCACAACTACTGACATCGGAAGGATCAAACAGAGAATTGACGAGTTAGAGGCACGACGAGCAAAACGCGAGGCCGAAATGTTTCAAGAAATACGTAGATCTTTTGAAGCGACAAAGCCTAAAAAATGTAAGATCTATACTTTTCGTGTGTTCCAATTCGTGCATGGTTTCTATAGCATTTTCATACGACAGCAAGCCTATTTCAATAAGAATCGGCAGTGTTGGTCCCTTTCCTCGTGTTGTCGACCTTGTAGCCGAGATGGAGCGCCGCCGAGACGAGAAAGAGTCGTCCATACGTCAAAAGTTTCTTGGTCGAGGTGCGTATCCCTCAAAACCAACCGCTCGTGGGGGAAACAATATCTTCATCACTCTTACCCTTTAGATACGACTGCGTTGACCGAACTGGGGGAGAAGCGGAAATCGTATCAAAAATTTCGTCTAAACCTTTATCCGCCTCAGGTAATGAGCTAAATGGAGCTCATGTGACAATCTTATTAAGATTTTTCGATGTTTTGCCGGATCTGAATGTCAGGAGAGTATCTCCGAAATCATTCACTCTATCGATTCTCTTGAGAAGTTAGAAGATGAACTATTCTAGGGGACGCATCAAGAAATGACGAAACTCTTCTACGTATTTGAAATCAAGAGTCGTTTTGGGAGCTGTGGTTTGGGGATCTATAGGAGTGTGAGCTTGCCTTTTCTGGAGCAGTCACCACCTATGCGTCAACTGCTAGCAATAAGCCTGCTACCCGCTACGCTCTTGAACGACTCAATGGCAAAGAATCCGGTAGCCCCTCTGAGTGATTCAGTCTTGACCTTAGTGCGGGATGAGCTTAACCGTCGACGCAGCGGAATTTGTTGTACAATAACTCAAACAATGAGATGAGAGATAAGTAACTTCTAACAGATGTTCGTTTTTTGTACTTAGATCATCTCACGCAAACTCCGATGATCTGGACAACATCACATACAGCTGGGAGCGCTTCCTTGAATGAAATGAGTTTCGACCCGCAGTTAATACGACGTGGTACCTTCTTTTCTGGAGACGGATGCGGCAGTCTTAATGACTCATGCGCATTCCTTATCACCTATGCTCTGACTCCGACTCAAATTCATTTCCGTTTAATGAAAGAACTCACCGGCTGTGCTTTCTCAGGTCTGGAAGCGTCCAAGGTAAGAGCTCAACGGATACGTAAAAAACCGATCCCATAGTCTTCTACTCGTCACCCACAAGCTATAATCAATATTATCGCGACACGGAGAAAGGCGTGAAGTCCCCATGATATTATTTTCAAGTCTGTATCTTGCGTTTGGCAACCTTGTCTTCGAGTCCGTGAAGACTGCCGTAGCTGAAACTGTCCCCTC
>NW_003209437.1:5562-25007 GCF_000006405.1 Perkinsus marinus ATCC 50983
GGTTTGACTCAGAATTGGAACAACCAACCCTTACCTTGCATGCCACTCCCAGAGGGTGATACAAATCCCGGTGAGGCATAGGGAAGCTAGTTCATGCTTTTCCGGTCGTAGGACATCCATGTGCTGGAAGTGTAGGGAATGCATTCGTAACTCCATGCTCAGAGAAGTCATGGTCTCACAGATAAAATACCCCGTAACATTCGCGGACTTTTCGATGGCTGAGGTGACAAGCTCGATGTTGAACGGAATCAGGGCATCATTTCCTGCCTTGTTTGCCTCTCGTGCGGGCAAATCCGATAGTACAAAGACCATGAACTATGCAGAAATTAGTAGATACTGTATACGGCATCTCAGGCGATATGTACGAAAAATGTTATGCTGCATATATGTCAATGCAATGCGCGTCAATCTTCCCCATGTGCACAGTCCCGCAAGTGGATGAGCGAGTGAGTCGTATGTGACGCTCCTGTACCAGGCTTCCGACTCGCTCGTCCCTGTTGTCGGAAAAATCCCGCTATGTAACACACTATGTCATAATGTCTTAGCACAGTGTCCTGGCTTCAAGTACAGACTGTTCTTCTCCGCATTGTGTACTTTCCATTCTCAGCCTGAACGATGTTGCTGGACCCTGTGACTTGTCTTCGGCACCTCCCATGTGTGCCATGGCACTATTCTCTCGATTGGACGATATGCCCCCGCAATATTCCACTTTTGATGAATACGACCCCTTCTTGGAGGAGTGCCCTCCTTTCGACCCAACCCTAGTTTTTGCAGGTGACCACTCACTTATAGAGGCTATTAAAAGAATCGGACGAGCATGAGCTGATACGAACTATTCACGACTATGAGGTGTCCCTCACAGAATTTCTGGGCTGAGTTTTGCTCTGGAAATCCTGTCTCTAATAGATAGTTTCGCCAGGCTATCCTGCCAATGATTCTGTTCATCAATCTGATCCTTTTGATAACTCCCAGCAGTTCGCATGGTTCAGAATATCAAATAAACCTCAATAGGATGTCTACTATCCCCGAAATGTCGGGAGCGGAACCTGGGCTGCCTGTGAGATTAGAGAGAGTTCTTTCCGTACTAAACATTATAATGTCTGTTTAGGATATCAACGTTAAGTTAGGGCTACGCCTGAGATTGTATGACTTGTTACTATGCCTTCACATGTAGTTCCATTATCCTCCTGCGGCTAATTACGAGTAATGCTATAGTAGGACGAAATACTATGGAAACGTATGCTTCTCGTAGGCCCAGTAAGACTGCAGACGCGACGATTGCATCCTCCTGTTCATTGACTAGGAATCATGGAGCAAAGAAGGGGATGGCAAACAGTGTTTGCCAAACGGCGTTCCTATAAGTAATCACTCGCCGTTATACCATGCCTCGCCTGACGGATAATTAGGTCCGTAATCTCTCGGGGATGATTTGCGCGTAGTCGGTCCGGTCCATGCTGGCCTGAACACAGGTATAGCCTAAAGCTTATCCTCAGTCAGGAGAAACGCTCCTGCCTGTGATACAGTGTGATAGCAATTCGCATAGTGATGGGCGAGGCTCCTACCTGTTTCGTACACGAGTACCGTGGTCCCGGAGCGAACCAGCTTATATTTTCGTGTACATGGATAATGTAGCGTACATTTGTAAACTGCCTCCTCATTGTCGGGCTTGGTCGATTCGTTCCGCACGCCGTGCCCTAGTTGAAGGCGAACAAGAGCTTGCTTGAACGCTTGCTTTGTGGTCCCAGGCAGGTTTTCGAATCGATGAATGAGTTTCCAGTCCAGTGTGATCGGCATTGAATTCCAAAGTGACCTTTGAGAATTGGAAAACTGACGAATTCGAGAGTATCCTATTCAAATTACAAACATGTAAACGCGCACGCTGAGTACATCAATCGAGCGATCAATCTGGATATGCAAGAACCATTGGTGAAAGTATCGTTGCACTCGATCATACATTCCACCGCCGTCCATAGTACTCTCCCGTAACGTACGCTTCGGTGACAACGCTGAGAACGAGCATCGACGGCTCCCTCTACGAGAGTCTCTTAGTAACCCCATGATCACGGCCAATTACACTGTTGAACGCAAATACTGGCCAGGAAGGAAATCTGTGTGATAAAATCAGAAACGACAGATGCGTGTAGTTCCTCAATCACATGATGCTGCTTCGTCACTTCTCGAAGGTACGTCCAACGTATTGAAATACGTCCGACACAGACAATCGGGCCGAAGTTGAGTGGCCTCAACGCGAATGATTTTGGCTAAGCTGCCTTCAACGAGAGAATTTTTCAGCACAATTCTTTTCTCTGAACGCTGCTCGATTGTTCCGGAATACACTTGCTGTGAACCCAGCAACACGAGGAGGCCCATCTTCTCGTTGAATGCAGAGTCTATTATTATTTTAAACCCATCCTTCTGACTGCTATAGCCGCTTGAGGTCAGAGTTATCTTCTGGCTTCTATTTGTTCGGAGCGTCTTGGCCTGAACAAGGATACAATGAACACATTCTCTGAATCATACATCTTCTCGAAAGAAACTGCTTACGATGGATGGAGGAGAGCTGCTTGATGAACTCGTCCGACTCTTTCTGTCGCCAGCCTTGTGTATTTTCGCTGAGTTACTAACTAACTGGCATAGCGACAATTAATCGCCAAGAAACGTACTCTAATCCCCAAAGCTACCTTCCTGAAGTGATCTCGCATTCTAGACTTCCCAGCGGCTTCTCCATCAGAGCTCTCCACTGAGCACTCCGAATCCGTCGTGCAAAGCAACTGATGATAGAAGAGCGATTGTGATACTCGATAGAAGGGAATCAATTAAAATCTAAGACGAACATTTCCAGCTCAATTCAGCCCCCGTAGTACCATATCCGGACTCGTCATGTCCTCGTTAACGACACTCTTGAACGACTCATCACTGGCGAGCGGAGTGCTACTGCTACCAGGTAATACTTTGTCCGAGACCTGCAAGCGACCGCCTAGGATATCGCGCGATGTCTTGTAGTATAACCTCGAACTTTTTGTACATTGATGTGGTTGCTCCGTGCCCGTCATCAGCCGTTTGCCACCCATACCTCTTCTGCCGCCGTATCTCCTCTTTTGATATTCTACCCTTATCCCGACTATCGCTCGCTTCTCCTCGCAAGTCAACCAGCAGATCCTCACCACGCAACTGACGAATTGTGCCATCCAATCGGAAATCCGATTAGGAAGAGCTTTAATACGGGTGAGTGGGATCTTACATTTTCTGCATCGTCTCTCGAGGCGTGCCATTTCTCGCCTTTTCTAGTCTTTGCCTTCTCCAGTTCAGCAATAATCTCGTCTTTAGCATTCACTTGTTCCTCTAACTCTCTAACATCCTCTCTGAGGTTTCGTACTTCGGCCTCTTCGCTGTGCAGTTGACCAAAGAAAAAGCTCCATCGGCCGATACGTGAAGAAACCCACTGACATTCTCCAGTATCATTCGGTTCTCGGCCAGAAGTTCCCCTATCCGCTTCTGAAGATCAGATATGGTCGTTTTGAAACCTTTCACGGCTGGAGTAATTGTTGACTGCACGGCGTGGTCGACAAGTTGTTCCAGATGTGTATCGGACAGATTAGCCTGAAAGCTGTTAACCGCTGCACAGGTCCACCGAAAGAGTTATATCCATAGTAAAAAGTTATGTTGTGTATACCAAGATGGAGTTCGTGAGTAGGAGACGCTGCCTGGTGAGACGCGAGGTGAGAAGTTCTAACCTGGACGCTCTTTGCTCGCTTCCTGCTGGTCGCCTCCTGGCAGGAGGCTCCTGCTCATCCGCAAGCACATAGCGAAGCCGACTGACTTCTTCTCTCTGAAAGGAAAACAAGATTTACTAGCTGCGGTGGGATTGTCGCCGCCGATGCCTGGGCCAGCCAGGCTGGCTCAGTCTCATTAAGTCAACATTGAACCCAATACCTGTAGGCTACAGGTACAGGCTACAGGCTCTAGCTGTAGTTCATCTTCGAGCTCCGTAGCCTTCAGTCGCAGCTCTCGGTTCTCATCGCCCTGAGAACAGCAGCCTTGCTGGGAAACTCTCACATCGACAACAATTTATCAACCATATTGTGACTGCTTTCAGATCCCCTATATTATATTCATATAGAGGACCTGCAAACAGCCTGGAGCAGTCGTACTATTATACCCAGAAGTTACAGACCCTATTATACCCATCTATTACCAGATGCCTGAGTGCTCGTTGTCGCTTATGCCTTCTACTTTTTTCGAGCCCTCTGCACTCGCACCAGGCGTTGCCTCTGGAGCATTCCGTTTGCCTTTCTCGTTCTCGTGAAATACGGAACAGTTGTGTTCTCTCTGTGGCTGCTTCATATCGGGCGGAAACAGGTTACACAAACAACTGTCCATATGAGGGTATTCCGCAAGTCCCCAAGCAGCTCCTCAACTATGATCGAGTGGAATGCCGGCCCACTCAGGTGTCTGTGAATAATCAAGTCCTTTCGCGGAAGGACTTCTCAGTCTGGCCTTCTGCATCATCACCGTGTTCCGGCGCAAATTTACAAGAGTCGGATGCATGACAGATTGCTCGACTCTGGTAGCCAGAAGCAACAGTTGGCTGAAGATGATTTGGAATCATTGATTTCCCATCAGACAGCTGCAAGAATTGACCTCTCATAAAACGCCGCTTGGTATCGATCCGGACAGAGCAGTCGGACACCAACAAGAGTCGGCAAGGATAGAACGCCGGTTACTATCGATCCGGACTGAGCTCCCGCATATTGACAACCGGTCGGATAGAACGGCATTAGCTATCGATCCGGACAGAGCTGTCGGATACCGACAAGGATCGGCAAGGATAGAACGCCGGTTACTATCGATCCGGACCATATTGACAACCGGTCGGATTATCCGACCGGTTGTCGGATACCGATACGAAACGGCATAGGATAGAACGGTATTTGCTATCGATCCGGACAGAATTCGAGAGCCGAAGGCCCAGAGGGTTTCTGCGATCCGGAGTCCGGACTCTTGCGCATACAGATAGGCAGCAATGCCGAATACACGAAATCCGGCGTAAGAACTCGTGAGGAGATTTACGATCAGCCGTCCACTAATGCACTTAACCAAATCACACCCGGAATCACGATTACTCAACAACGTAAACCTCTGAGGCTCAGAGTCTGAGCAGACAAGGAGATCACAACCCGATGCACTACCATCTCCTTACATCTGCTCCCTGCCTTATGTCATCAGTGATGATTCATGACGAAGTAACTGCTCCCGAGTCGCTGGTCCCGACGCCTTGACGCCTGGACGTGCGATGAACGCTAGTGGGGGACCGGGTCCCCCACTGGGGGCGCCAGCCTGGATACTATCCAGTGGATAGTATTCAGTGGATGCGTAGTCTGAAGCGAATAAATACCTGCCCAGCAGCAACAAGAGATTACCTCGCCAAGCCTGCTTGATGCGTCGAATACTATGTGTGGGGAGGTTCTCAAAGGTTGTGGTTCAAGTGGATGTAAATCAAACACACAGTAGTCGGACGGCAGCAGATGTGTCGCAAAGGGTTGAGCCTAGAGGTAGGCAAGGAAGTACCTGTAAACTGTTGAAGGCTCAAGAGAAAGCAAATACGACACGTTCGTCAATACTTCGATGTTGAATGCCGTGACTCCAACTCGAAGGAAACGCAACTAGAAGAACCAGTTACGAAAGGGGCTAGTCGAAACGCTTGATAGTCTAGAGATCTACTGTAACCAAGGAAGGCACAGTAGGCAAATCTCACGAGAATATCACGAATCACAAGTAATGACTCTTATCCTAATCTCTTCTTCGAATCAAAAAGGGAGACAACCGTTTCAGCCGTTTCAATATGGGAATGCACTAATTGCATGTAATCCGAGCGAAATCAGCAAACCACAGTTGGGCTGTTGAATAGTCGATCAAAAAGAGGGGGTATCAATAGTACTAATTCATCTATCAGCTTCTTACTGGCCATTGGTGGGCCTATCTCGGACGGGACGTCCGACACATTGAATACATTGCTCAATACTGTCACAGACTATAGCTTGATGGATTTCTGTCAACGCAACTGCCGGGGGAGGAGCAGAGTTGAGATATAGGGAAATACCAACAAGCAAGCTGAGAGCAAGCAATATTGGTTCACTCATGCCAACTATATAGTCACATACTAATCGTCATCATATCATATATACTTAATTAGTGGTTTCGTCTCCAGTGAAACCGTCGAAAGATTCATCTTGGGCTCTAGCTCTGACTTACGGTCTCGCACTAGTATCTGGGGTTTCCGTGACAATACAGATGCATTGTTCAATAATGGGCGGTACTCCGCGCTCGCCCACATAATCGATCAAAACTGGATCACGAAGTCGATGAGCGTCACTGATGCTGCGTCAGCCGGAATTATCTGGTGCGAAGTTTGAAATTTTATTCACAATCCAAATTCGTAGAATGTGCTACTAATAGTGGACCACCGTTGAGAGTTGACATACGCGTGTTGACATGGTGAACTTGACAATCTTCGTCTGTCTGAACATTCTGTCATTTACGCGACAGTTCGGCGGAGCTGCTAAGACTGAGCACCCCCACACATCAGTCTATGCTCGATGACTTTGTGGTGTATGCACATTTTGCTTGATCTCTGCTCCGAACCCGTTTCCGATAACTATCTCCCCGGTAATATAGTTCAGGGTAAGTTGTCTATATGGGATCGAACTCCAATCGTCGAAGCGTATATGAGTCGTATAACATGACAGACGACCGATCAACCTCTTATACCAACTAAATCTGATCATCAGGTCCTAATGCCGATCAGTCTTCCTAAATCCTCGATTTGGTGTACGTTTGCAGATATCTTGAATGCGGCAATAGTAGTTACGTTCTTTAAGAGAAACCCCCCGGAATACTCCCGCGATGGCCAAATGGCAGACAGATTGCCCTCCTCGTGAATTCTTTACCTCGAATTCACAACGACAGAATTGCCCCCTCCTCGATCGTGCATTGCGATTCTGATCTCCGTACCCATTCCCGTCCTACACTGAAAAAAGGGATAGCGCGTCCCACACATGGTCGACAAAGATCCAGAACTTATGTAGCCCGAGTCTCAATTCAATTGAATTATTTGGATCCTGAATAGAAAACACAGCTGCAAATTCAACCCGAAGCGAGCACGGCAGGTCCTGGCGGTTTATCACAGAGCGCAAGTTGTAGTGGATCATTCTTATATACCAAAATAACGGGAAGCATGGGCGTGAGGGCTGCCCCAATAGAGCAATCGCAGAAACAGTGCAGAGAGGGACAACAACATTCATACATTGTTAGATTGCCTACGACCAGGCCGGTCCCATCGACGTCCTTCGTTTACGGATGCTAATCGTACTTTGGGGCGGATTACAATAAGTGTGAGCCTATGTTCCGCGGCGGAACTTCCGCCGTCGCGAACTTCAACGAAGAAAAACTTACGATGGCATAGAAGGCTGCGGATTTCAAAAACGAGAGCGGAACTGAATCTGAGCCGCGGAGTAGCTGCGCGGGTGAGCACTGAGGACCAGCTGAGTCTTTGAATCCTTGGGTGCTGAAGATAGAGCCCGTGTGGTGCATGTTTCCGTAGCTGGAAAAATCCCCGGGGTGAAGAGTGGATCCCGCCACGAGCGAAAGAGATGGTATGGCCTGCTTCCTCTGTTGGTTAAGGCCACGGGTTACGGCGGGGAGCGGCAGTGGGAGGGGCGTGGCGAGGGGCGTTAGGGGGAGGGTAGGGGTATGGCTCTTCATATATATTGTTATCGGGGCCGCCATAGTGCCGCATCGCATCTCTAACGGGCATTTGGGCGTAGTAATACGCCTGCATCAGTGGTGGTGGTGGTGGACGACGAGGTTGGAGGAGTGGTGGTGGTGGTAGAAGGAGATGATCTTTATTCAGGTTTGTAAGTGTTACATCCCCTGTGTTACATAAGTGTTACATCAAATTGATGTCATCAACCATTATAAGTGGTTTGGTGATCTGCAAAACCCGCCGAAAACATTGCCGGCTAATACTCACTATCATTTGAACCTCTGCCCAACTTGAGTTCCCAACTCCTGATGATCATATTTAGCCACAATGACCACGACGTCTAGGATGCAGCCTCAAAGCTAGCGAACGACTCACATGTTAGGATCGTAGAAGGTGCGAGTGCAATGTGTAATGACGAACGAATACACGCACATGATAGTATCATGTGCGTGTCATGTGTATCATGATGATACTACATAACTCAACAAAAATAGATATTCGCAAGAAATCCTTTCTCACGCAATCGCAACCCAGTTATTCTTCAGGCCACTATTATTATCAAACACTATCTACATCAGTGAGAAAACAGGTAACAGAGTCGGCAGTACACTTGTGCTGTTTAAATAATGCTGACCACGACGCCTGATGGGAATTCCCCCAAGTTCTTCGGGCATCCGGCAAAATCGGCGATGATGATGTTCGGCGCCACGACTGCTGGCTGTATGTATGTTGGACCGGCACTATAGCAAGGCGATCAACAATAGCAAACAACGGTACAAGGCGAATTGCTCAACAGAGAAAATACAGGATTAAAATAATCAATATGGAGGATACGAACAGCATCGAAACAACCATAAACAATAAAGGACAACTGTCCTCCCAAGCCGGGAGTTCCGATTTTCTCCCCTGAACACCGCCAGCGAATTGGAAAGGCAGGAATGCGGTCGAACAAGCATAATAATCACTATGCAGCAAACGGCCTCAGCCAAGGCTGATGCCAACAACAATCAGGCGTTATCATCATTACTATACGAACCGGACTCGTTCAAGAGGTAAGACTACCCCACATCAGGAAAACATCATGTTACAGTTTCTCAAAAAGGTTGCTGAGCATTATTGCCACTCCTCATCGGATTTGGAGACGAATACAATTGCCCGCCAGGAGGGCCAGCACTAATTTGCCGTTGAACTCCTGGTGGCGGCGCTCGAGTATTGCCCATCATCATAGCTTGGTACGGGTTCGGCATAGTTCGGATGCCACTCATCATCTCAAAAGACTCTTGAGAAGAACCAGCTACAGACATGTCCCCTGCAGGAGTAGCTGCTTGAACCGGAGGGCTGCGACCTTGATATGCCAACGCATCAATAGGAGCTCCATTTGCAAAAGTAGGCATCACGGCTATCGGTGCAGACGTGAATGGTGGGGTCACAGGGCGCTTCGGGACAGTGTTGCCGAACCCGACGCGAACCGGCCTTGGAGGATGACCGACAGGTCTGAAAAGCAGGAAGGATGCGAGGTTCCGAAATACTACAAGCTTACTTAGCATGAGCACGGCACAGTGTTTCAATAGCGTTGTCAAGACTGATACACTGCACAATGGCCATGTGATGCTGCTCATTGAGGAAACGGATACCAGTATACTGACACCCGGACGCATCCAACAGTTCACGAAGATCCTGAGAAAGACAAGTACGACGAATAAACTGCGATTCGACCACCCCACCTCCTCCGTGGTCCCATGGGGCATATTGGAGAAGTACAAGCTGGAGCTGGGTGGGAAGGGTCTGCTGGTCTGATCCGCACGATGCCGAGCATACAGATAGCTTTGACTGGTGTAGTCCCGGCTCAGGCGATCAGCCTCAGTTTGCTCGGCGCCTAACAGCAATCAATAACCTACAACACTGAAAGGACAACCGAACCTACCTGGCGGAGGAATCGGCGGCAGTTCTCGGCCACCTTTACTCATCTCCATAGTCAGCTTGTTGCCGTGTAGCCGAATGCCCTTCAAATGGGCGATTGCCGTATGACACTCACCAACCGTTTGCATTTGAACCTATGCAAACACGAGTAAGATGGCTAACAGAGGACACTCGCGTTAGGTACCAAAGCGCTATTTCTAGCCTTATACATGATCTTGACTTTAACGACGTTGCCGTAGACCGCAAAAAGAGCAGCCAAGTCATCTGGAGTTGTGTCCTTCTCATTCAACCCAAGGACGAACACGACTGGGGTAGCAGCGACTGAACATCACAGGGGAAACAATTGGAGCCAGAGCGGAAAGACGACAGTTCTTACCTCCGTTCATACCTCGCTGCTGCGGACCGAGCAGACCAGAGCCTGCCATAGCACCCGGTGGACCACCTGAGAAAACAGAGCGTGAAACAGATGGAAACAATGGTGAACAACTAGAACCAACCGGCACCTACTTGGTAGACTGGGATTGGTATAATCCCAGGAGCGCTCGTTGTTATATTTGACTTCCAATTTGGAAAGCTCGGAAAACTGGACTCTAATTGTGTTACAGTGAGTAAAAATGTTCTGCCCATCCAATTGGGTTTTAGCCGCAACTGAGCAAGGAAACACATCACTAGGCAACCCGAACTATGCTTGAGGAGCCTTACCAGCGGCCTCCAGCGAACTCGTTTGAATGAGACAGTGCGTGGCGTTCCCACGGGTAAAGATGACGACCTTTTCTAAGGCATTATAGCGGCTCATGACCTACAACAGAAGCTTTGTTTCAGCAAATCGCAAATGAGAAGAGACGACATACCTGTGCTATCATCGACACATTCACTGGGTAAACCACATTGGTGATGGTAAACAACAGAATGCGGTTCGGCGGGTGCAAATCGGGATACTGAAAAACATCAAAACCAGGGACAAATGTACTCATCTTACGCGTCTCCCTGTGATCTCGCTGAAACGTGATATCGCAAAGTCGAGCCTCTGGCCGTCAATAGTCAGAGGGTTGGCACTGTAGTAGGCGTGACACCGACGAGCTTCCGTCTCGTTCTCGAACTCGATAAAGCCATGACGCTTGTCCCGGAGGATCAGTATATTAGTCACTTGACCAAAAGACTGGCAGTAAGCAATGAGGTTCTGCTCGCTCAGGGACATTGGTATATTGCGAACATAAAGGACCTGAATAACGAACCCCACATTAGCAAAAATAAAGGAGAATGCCGACTAACCTTGCTGCTTGTGTGGGAAACTGATGACGCTGGGGAAGAAGCAACTTGGTAAGTCATCGAACCGTTAGACTGAATAGAAACAGAGTACTCACCGGACGAAACCAAGTCTC
The DNA here is from genome assembly GCF_000006405.1 of Perkinsus marinus ATCC 50983. Taxonomy (NCBI): domain Eukaryota; phylum Perkinsozoa; order Perkinsida; family Perkinsidae; genus Perkinsus; species Perkinsus marinus. Next base: position 16,627 of record NW_003209437.1, read on the forward strand.
CCTATACCAACAACTTACAGGTAACGAGGGGGCTGCCATAGTTGGTGTAGCAGTGGTGTTGAAAGTAGCGTTGCCTGGAGTAGAGTTCGGCACAGTCGTGCTGTTCGGGGACAAGTCAGCAGGGCCAACACCAGAACCAATTTGCTGCTGCTGTTGTTGTTGATGATGATCCTCCTCCTTTGAAGCTGAGCCAGTTGAGATGCCGCCAGGTACTCCTCCAGTCTGCGGTGATTGGCGTGGACGAGCGTCATGCTCACCGGGCTCACTGCTCGCCGTATTCTCTTGTACAGTAGCAGTGGTTGAAGAAAAAGATGTGTTATCAATATTAGCAGACATACTCGTTCGATAGTTTGATGATGATGATGATACTATAGTGGTAAATGAGGAAAACGAAGGAACAGTAAGGGTCTTAGTACAATGGGAATGTAACTCCTTGAGCAAATGTAGATGCTAAAGAAAGTGTTGTAGACAAAAGTAGGGGTAGTAGTAAACGATACGCGGAGTGCTTCTCGAGGAGTAGGTAGTAACTTGCCACGGAAGATTCTGCTTGAAAAAAAACTGTTACTTAGGTCAACAACGATAGGAGCCACTTCTTCGACGACGACCAGGGAAGGGGGTGTCAGACAAGAGTTTAGAGAAAGAAACCCAAGCAGTCTACAACAGAATCCAAATCCACGAAATCAAATGCCATAAGAAAAACGCGTAATTCCGCTCTACCACACCACTCACGAAGCCTTGACTGCCTTTCTACTACTACTGCTCCTCACAAGTCTACAAGAACTAAGAACAAATACACGATGCCATTTGAAAGATGACCAAAACATTCCAAAACAGAAGAACAGTGACTTCTCTAGCACAAGGGGGACAGCTCGACATGATGTGTCACAACAAGTAGCGGCGCAGCCAGCGCTATATGGATTCCCAATATATGTTTGTATAACATGTATCAGATCGGTTATAGAGATAGGAGGTCACTACGGTTAGAGGAATGAGTCCATTTTCACTGATGACACTGTCGAAACCGCGATGATGAAATTTTTGGTGGTATCGTAATTTCCAGTAGTCACGGAGTGCTGATGCATTCACGCTAAGATTCTCCCTTATAAATGATCAGTGAATGCGTATGTCAATTCACTCGAATGCCACCATCCAGTGAGGAACAGCAGAGAGCTCGGCAACTGAACGAGACAGGAATCGATACCTTCAGCGAAGAATAGACTGCGTAGTATGGATACCGCTCAAGCTAAGACAGGAGCCAATAGACTACATCTTCGCATACCTTTGTCATGCACAGCCGTCGCGTACTGTTCGAAGTCGAACAGCCGCACCTGAGTACCCGTCCGTAGAACTTCACAGCCGATTATAGGAGTTTGCGATAATCGGTATTGTACCCGCATTCAAAGCGGGCCCCCCGAGAGACTAAGTGCATTTAGTATGATAGCAGACTGTCGTGGTTCCACGAGAGCCTTCACCGTTCGAACATCGTCATAAACGGCGAACAGAGCAGCGACGCCGTTACAATATAGCGATGTATTCGCGTGAATAGTCACGAGGCCGACCAGACTATCAAGATCTCATGGGATGCTGACTTATCGAGTGCCTTCACGGTGTGATGACCGCGGCATCTCCCTCGAGAATGCCTCCATGGGCCGAGGAGACTTATTCTCCCTGATCTCATCCGGGAGAGAGTAGAGCGAATGCGTTCGTATAACATCGTTTCCTCTAATTGCAATTCAATTCCTAAGGAGGAGATATATCCAATGATTGAACATATCTTCTGCTTGCGTAACCAGCTGGAGAGAGGCGAGATCCATATCACGTGGAGCTCACGAAATTTTCGTCAGCATGACATCAAAGTGAAATATGTCAATCAACCGGAGTTTCGAGCCAAGCAGATGCAAGAACTATTCAGAAAAACTGCCAATCGGTCTTTGACCGTAATCTCACCACACAAGGCGACATTGATGAAGTTCAACGAACGTGTATCGTTTACGAAATGTGAAGTAGTGAACATGCAAAGTGTTGCACTGAATAAACATTTTTTGGCTATCAAACTCTGCCTCAACTCATCTGATCTGTGAAAACATCAATCTGACTAGTAATATCTTCTCGAAACCCAATTTTTATCCTTACTACGGCCTGCATGATCACACCCTGTTGGAGAGCTACTACCTGTTTGAATGTGTCATAATCATAGCGGGATTATCTGATTCCTGGCAATCCAGTTGTGCCGTCGTCAAGTCCATCACAGCTCTAAATCAGCGTAATTGCGAACAAAGGTGGCTCAGCGTGATATCGACGGAATAGACTATGTCACTCACGAGGAGGAGGAGAACTGGAAGCGGATCACAGTCCTCCAGATACTGCAAAATGGCAAGTATGACTTTATGCGGGAATCCCGAAGTGGAACTCAAACCGACAATGGCACTGCATTAGAAGGTATGCGCATGCGTGCACATAACTCTACGTGTGCCCGGTTATCTCAGCGCGCTCAGACATCTCGAAAGCAATTCAGCAGCAGTGGCGTTTGTTCCTCAAAGTCATAAGCTCAATTACACTACCGAATGTGTTACAACAACTGGCGAATTCATCCTGGCTCAAAGACAATTGGATTCCCCTCGAATGGGTGATTAGTGCGGAAGTACAGGGAAGAATCCTCAGGCTGGAGACCAGGACCACTCACGATCGGAAACGTCCATGGGAACAACAGTTGATACAGGCTCGTGTTGAGGCTGATGTTAGCATCCTAAAAGCACGCCCTACATCACGAACAGATCTTTCCATTGACGATAGCGATAAGTAGCATTTCTGTTATTCGTGGAAGTATCCACCTGATTTCGGGCATCAGCTACTGATCTATGAAGACTGCTATCACATGCCCTATCTAAGAGACTACCGAACCTCGGTGAACTCGGAAGCGGCTGGTGATTGACAAGACTCAACTCCAGACTTTATATATAATCAGGCATCGATCCATCAACGACTCAGAGGACATCAAATCGTCTCAAAAAAATCATCCTCATATCGTCACAACGACCACAACTCTATTACAACCTATTACTATCAATAACTGAGCTACAGGCCTCGAAGTAATCACAATTTAACATTGAGAACCACATCCCCAAGCGAATCACTTTGGGTGGGTGACTACCATAGGATTGGGATACAACTGACTACGTCGAAAATATCTTCGGAGGTGTTCACATAGGGATAACTGGTAGGAGCAAGGCGACGAGCTAAACGTAAATTTCATACGTCCAAAGCACATTAATATGGACACCTAGTAGACAGAAGACACGACTTATGTAATACTCATACGACATGGAATAGTAGCAGAAAGGATAATGAGTCGAAGAGTGAGAGCTGAAGAGCTGCATTCGCATCTGAATGCGAAATCAAGTTTCAGCGCTTATATGACGGGATAATGACACCACCAATAGTACTCGGAGAAATCGGCCGCGATAAAAGCGATCGCGGTGTTCATATACGATATAAGTGATTGATAAACCGACACCAACAGCCCATAGAACTTACATGAGATCAACCGGTGCTTCTACGCAGCAGAGTCAGAAAAAGACAGTTTCATACCACAAAGAGAGCATACTCACCACACATTGACTCAGAGACATACGATTGAGGATAATCATGTCCCTCTGAGATAGGCTTCAGCGAATGGTTGTGTTGAATGTCATAAGTGAGTGCATATTAGAAGTTCTGGTTGTTGACGCCCTGATCCGCGTGGAAGCTCCCTTGCTGCTGTCTCACACTGGCCAGTAACATTTGGGGAGCTACAGGTGACTGCATGCCGTGCTGCATCTGAGACCTCCTGCTACCAGGACTTGGACCAGTGACTCCGTGGCCAAAGCCGATACGACATGGTCTTGGGGGATTTCCGACAAGTCTGACACGACGAATGAGAATATTAATCAAATATCTCCTCACCTTCCATGAGCACGACAGAGAGTGCTGATGGCGTTGTCCAGGGTGAGACATTGCACTATGGCAATATGATGCTGATCGTCAAGAAAACGAATACTCGAGAACTGACATCCCACCGAAGCCAGCACGTCTGCGAGGTCCTGAACGAGATAGAATAATCCCTAGACAGCGAACATGAGTGCAATCGGAAGCGCCTTCACGATATTGACCGTTCTAACTACCTGCTCGGTGCAATTGTCAGGCATGTTAGAGACATGCAGACTGGTGCTAGGAGCATAGGGTTTAGTCATCTTATCAATCCTGTGGCGGCCATACAGATTGCCTTGTGACGAGTAGTCCTTCGTGAGAAGCTCCATGCCGGCACGGTTGGAAGGTGTACCTTAAAATTGAGTTCCACCAACCGACAAATTCCTCCAGCCAAACACTCCCCTACTCGACGATCTCAAACCTACTTGGTGGGATAGGGGGTATGTTTCCACCTTTACTCATTTCCATTGTGAGTTGATTCCCATGGAGCCATACGTCCTGCAAATACGATATAGCTGTACGGCACTGTTGCATGTCCTGCATTTGAACCTACAGCTTCACAACTACACCAAGCTGAAACACGTTAAGTGGCCGCTCACCAGCGCAGTGTGTCTAGCCTTAAACATAATCTTCACTCTCACGACATTGCCGTATACGGCAAATAGCGCTGCCAGATCATCAGGTCTCGTCTCTTGCTCATTAAGTCCGTGAACGATCACAACCGGAGCCGCCCCTGAGCGAGCAGAAGTATGGCACATATTACACTTCAAGTTTTATCTACCAGCAGCGGTTGGGGTTCCAAAACCACCACCCGCCGACAAACCACCACCCGCCCCACCCATACTGGCCTGGAGTGCCGCCGCCGCAGCTGCCATCGCTGCTGAGGGATTCTGAGGGCAGAACGCGTTATTGAGAAGGCCCTTACACGTTGCTATCCCACCTGGAGATTAGCTTGGGATAGAGCATTCATGGCCTGGACGTAGTTGAAGTTGGCCATGAGGTTGGCAGGAGACTGACCTCCTGCAGCTCCACCGAGCATTTGCTGCTGGTGAAGAGGTGTGAGACCGGAGCCAGCTTCCATACCACCGGCTGAAGAACGACGCACGCATACAAGCGTGGAAGGAATATGCGACACTCACGGAGCAAGCTCGGATTTGTGAAGTCCCAACTTCTCTCATTATTATGTTTGACCTCCAGTTGAGGCAGCGAGGAGTACTGTACTTTGATCGTGTTGCAGCCAGCGTAAATGTTCTGACCATCCAGCTGCTCTTTAGCTACGTCTGCGAGTGAACAACAAAAGATAACCTATTGATCGTTAACCCAATTTGACTCTTACTGGCTGTGTCCACATCAGCGAGTTGCACGAGCGCTTGGACTGCATTGCCGCGGTTGAATACAATGACCTTCTCCAATCCACCAAACTTATTCATTACCTGAAAGGGAAAGGCCAACGCATGAAGGGAAGGCAACACGGCAGAGGCGAGTGAGGCGGTTGGCCAGCATCATCGACTTACTTGAGATATGACGTCAACGGTGACGGGGTATACCAGATTGGTTATGGTGAACAGAAGGATACGGTTCGGCGGGTTAGAATCGGGATCCTGGAAAAAAGTTGGGAAACATGAAACGAAATTGCTCATGAAGTGGTACCCTTCTGGCTGTGATCTCTGACCTGCCCGAGAAGGCGAACTCCAATCTGTGGCCAGTGATAAGAAGCGGGTTCGCGTTATAGTAGGTGTAACACTTGATAGCAGAGGACTCGTCCTGTGCAAATGCTGTGCCTAATGCTACTGGGAGGTTGACGAAGGCCCACCTCAAACTCGATAAATCCGTGCCTCTTATCTCTGAGCAACAATATGTTGACCACACGTCCAAACGTGAGGCAATAAGCGATAATATCCTGCTCAGTCACCGACTCCGGAACGTTACGTACATATAAAACCTGAAGGATCGGTAACTAGAGACACTATAGGGCTGAGGGTACCTTCGAAGGTTGATGTGCCGGCTGAGATGGGGAGTTGCCATCCTGAAAGAGCAGCAGCGTAATAAGCACAGCTACACCTATGCTGTTACAGTGAGCCACTTACTCTAGTTTCACCACCATTCCCTCCAAAATTAGGGATAACGGGCATGTTTCCCGAATTGTGAGGCAACTGTGGCGCCACGGGCTGACCCGTAGCAGAGGGTTGCTGTTCAGATTGTTGGTTCTGTTGTTGAGACATATTCGTTTCAGTTGACTGCTGCTTTACTTCTTCTTAAGGGTTCGTTACCAATTGCACTAGTAGTTACTGATGTCAAATAGCAATGAATGGGCTCTACTCAATATGACTTTGGGGAAATACTAAGTAGATAACGAGTAGGAGAAGGAGTGGGAGGAGGCCAACAAAGGGAAAGAAGGAAAAATGGGCTGACACACAGTCTATAGTCCGCCATATACCTCTGGCCTCACAAACGAGACAGCGCTCAGGCCTGTGTGGAAATACTACAAACTTTGAACCCTTTCGAGTTCAAAGGTATCAAAGCGGGGGTTCAACTCCTACAATTATTGCCCAGGGCTGCCACCAAATTAGATATGAGAAGGAACGACCAACCTACCCATAGAATCTGCGACTCTGTGAACAGGATGTTCTGGTTGAACGCAATTGTTCAAGTCGATAAGCGCACGCCACCGTAATCGATCTACTCGAGTGGTGCAACTTGTTGAGCAACACGTCACACTAGTATGAGTGTCGTTCCTGAGCGCAGAGGTAGCCTCTTTGAGGTTGTACACAGTCAGTGGAGGCTCCTAGTACCCTACAATGGCTCCGTCCTCGCTGCCGCCACTACCTGATATCGTTTTGCCAGAGCACACTTTCGATGTCCGGTTTCATCCGGCTGAGCAGCTACTAGCATCTGCGACGATATCTGGAGACGTCATATTCCATACGTGAGATAACTACACGCCATCGCGGGTTAGCCGTGGGGCTAGCACAAACTCGATGCACGGTTATTGCTGGCTCTTCGCTCCGTAGGTATGACCAAGAATCTCGTGTGGTAGAGAAAGTTGGTCACTTCCACACCCACCGACAGAGCTGCCGCGTTGTCCGATGGCAGCCGACACAAGGCGACTGGATAATGTCGGGGTCTGCAGATGGGACGTAAGTCTTCCCGAGTAACACCATACTTAGGTGGAAGTTTGCTTCTAAGCGCGTATCACTCCCGTGTTGCGCGCACATCAATTTCTGACTACAACTCCCGTTGTTATTCTTGTCTGCTGTGTGGCACTCAGGGTGTCCCGAAATGACCGCTCGGGAAAGCAGCTCTGGCTCTCCAGTAAGATGGATGCAGGGGTTTCGACGATGGAAGTAATCAACGACAGCGGTTTGGTGGCGGCAGGCTCAGACGAGGGACAGATCCTCGTATTCGACTCTCGAATACATCGCAAAAAGAGTAGTGATGGGAGGGTAGATCCCATACAGCGCGTGGTGCCACTTATTGCGCCAAAAATATTTGACATCAACATCTTCAACTCATCCTGGAGAAGCGAGTGAGCTTTTTCGGGACCATAATCTTTGCTCGGTGTTGCATGAGCCTCTGACATACACCGATACGCATGTACATTCTTTTCCTGCATGGGGCGTCCAGTCCTCGAGAGGTTGACGTAACTGAACAGAATCGTAGAAAATGCAATCGCTACTTTCACATTCAGGTGTTGTTGTGAAGCTCCCAGATGAAGACCGTCAGGAAGACTACATCACACAACTACTCGTTGAAAATGACGCCAAGTCGTTGCTGTCTACTTCGGGTGATGCCACTCTCGCATGTTATGATCTTCGATATAATAAACAGAAGTTGAAGGCCATGAGCGATAGCCAAGAGAATGAGCTTCTGTCTATGTGTCTAGTGAAAGATGGCAAGAAACTGCTCACCGGGGATCAGAACGGTGTCGTGGGGATCTGGAACTATGATTACTGGGGTGATGTTAGGGATAGGATTACGCACATGCAGAATGTCACATCCTTGGACAACATGATTGCCGTTGACGACTCAACCGTCGTGTGTGGAGGTGGCGACGGATACGTTCGAGTGTTCTGCGTTTTCCCTAATGCTGTGAAAGGCGTTCTAGGTGGTCACACAGATGTCTCGACAGGGAAGCCAGTGGCTGCAGAGATAGAGAGTATGCATGCTGATTTGGATGAGGGAATTGTGGCGACGGTAGGACAGGATTATCACATCAAATTCTGGAGAGTGGGAGATGCGCTCAAGATGGCTGCTGGTGAGACGAAGGATTCTGATGCAGAGTCGGAGGACGAGGAGGCTGCTAGCAAGCTGACGAGAGCGAAACGACAGAAAATGAAGAGGAAAGCGGCACAGATTGGGAAGCAGAAAAACACCGCTAGTGTGAACGCGAAGAAAGCGAATACCAAGGCTTTCTT
>NW_003209437.1:25107-30438 GCF_000006405.1 Perkinsus marinus ATCC 50983
CACATTCAGGTGTTGTTGTGAAGTTCCCAGATGAAGACCGTCAGGAAGACTACATCACACAGTTACTCGTTGAAAATGACGGCAAGTCGTTGCTGTCTACTTCGGGTGATGCCACTCTCGCATGTTACGATCTTCGATATAATAAACAGAAGTTGAAGGCCATGAGCGATAGCCAAGAGAATGAGCTTCTGTCTATGTGTCTAGTGAAAGATGGCAAGAAACTGCTCACCGGGGATCAGAACGGTGTCGTGGGGATCTGGAACTATGATTACTGGGGTGATGTTAGGGATAGGATTACGCACATGCAGAATGTCACATCCTTGGACAACATGATTGCCGTTGACGACTCAACCGTCGTGTGTGGAGGTGGAGACGGATACGTTCGAGTGTTCTGCGTTTTCCCTAATGCTGTGAAAGGCGTTCTAGGTGGGCATACAGATGTCTCGACAGGGAAGCCAGTGGCTGCAGAGATAGAGAGTATGCATGCTGACTTGGATGAGGGAATTGTGGCGACGGTGGGACAGGATTATCACATCAAATTCTGGAGAGTGGGAGATGCGCTCAAGATGGCTGCTGGTGAGACGAAGGATTCTGATGCAGAGTCGGAGGACGAGGAGGCTGCTAGTAAGCTGACGAGAGCGAAACGACAGAAAATGAAGAGGAAAGCGGCACAGATTGGGAAACAGAAAAACACCGCTAGTGTGAACGCGAAGAAAGCGAATACCAAGGCTTTCTTTCGGGATATTGACGATTTGTAGTGCAATCATTACGATGAAGGCTCTGTACCGATAACGTTTCTACAGACTTCAGGATTATCGAGTTCTTGGTCAATCGCAGTCTTGATCACGATAGTTCCCATCGCGCTTCGTAGCGTAGTGACATCCAGTATTTGAGGATTACGACTGGCAGCTCGCATTGACTCACAGGTGAGCACACTTTGACTGATGAGCTCGTCTCTGTCACTCACCTCTTCACGACGATCACTTCTCCGATTCATAGAAGCTTGTATACTTCCTCAGTAACTGGACGACCCTCACGTGCGTGGGCACGTGATGAGCACTACGAGGTCGGTGTTTGCAAGGATCTTCGGAGAATCGCGATCAGTTTAAACCAGATCTCAATGCGTTGAGTTCTAGTGTCAACTTGAATGCGTATTGTCAAACATGCGTGCGTTATTTCAGGTCTATTCTCAGCCTTGGTTGCGATATGAAGCTTGAATCCTCACTCCCAATCTTGATTGTTACATATTGAGGAAGTGTCAAACATGAACTCTCACTGTCAGACTTATTTGTGTTAGTATAGGAAAGTGACAAACTTGAATCTTCATCGTCAATCTTGATTGTAACATGATTGCTTAGGGTCAAACTTGCTTGTGATACTGTTAGTCTTGCATGCTCAGTTGTCGAACTTGCACGGGAAAATGTGTAGGTTCGACCTGAGGGCCATCTGTTCTACATGTTGGAGACCTGCGTCACTCCGTCAGATATATCCGAATTCCGTTCACGATTCTGGGTTCGCATGGACATGCTGAGATCCCAGAGATGGATTATGACTGGTTTTCTTTCAACAGCGTAACAGCAAATTGTTGATGGCTTGGACTCCTTCCTGTTCCAGATCGGCGATCAACGGAGAAGCAGTTCATTGCATAAATGCAACCTGCTGAGAGACATGCTGGAAGAGGGAAGGCGCTTCGAGAGCGAGCGCATCACAACTGAGGGAAACTTCTCCGGAAGGGTATCAGCGCCTGATAGAGGGGGTATTCTTCCTGATGAATCTTTTCAGATGAATCGGTGTCAAAATCTCCTGCATAGGGATCTAATAGTGAACTCCGAGTGCGAATACAGAGGCGGGATAACCAGATTGGTGGAACGAGACAGTTGGCAATGAATTGTCCCTGCAATCCAATCTTTAGGCGTGATTACTCCGCGCTCGTGCTATTCACGTACATTTGCAGATCGACCCATATAACGAGTGAGTTGCAAGGGGTGCTAAAAACAAGGTCGGGAGCTCGAGAAGGGTGTCTCAAGTGATGCTGAGCAGACTGAAAGACTACAACGCGACCCATGCAAGTCTGAGAAGTCATGTGAGTGGTTTCTTAGTTTTACCGATCCACTGAGCTGTCGACAGGGTTCTGCACTCGTCGAACCCACGCGGATCTCTCCACCAGAACTTGAGTCTGGCGCCTTAGACCACTCGGCCAAACTGACGATGAGTAAGCGCTAGTATCTTGTGATCCGTACTCTGGTTGATGTCGGTCGTACTGATATATTGTTCCCTTGTCTATAGACTGTCAGCTGTGGGGTTCGAACCCACGCGGATCTCTCCACCAGAACTTGAGTCTGGCGCCTTAGACCACTCGGCCAAACTGACGATGAGTAAGCGCTAGTATCTTGTGATCCGTACTCTGGTTGATGTCGGTCGTACTGATATATTGTTCCCTTGTTTACAGACTGTCAGCTGTGGGGTTCGAACCCACGCGGATCTCTCCACCAGAACTTGAGTCTGGCGCCTTAGACCACTCGGCCAAACTGACGATGAGTAAGCGCTAGTATCTTGTGATCCGTACTCTGGTTGATGTCGGTCGTACTGATATATTGTTCCCTTGTCTATAGACTGTCAGCTGTGGGGTTCGAACCCACGCGGATCTCTCCACCAGAACTTGAGTCTGGCGCCTTAGACCACTCGGCCAAACTGACGATGAGTAAGCGATAGTATCTTGTGATCCGTACTCTGGTTGATGTCGGTCGTACTGATATATTGTTCCCTTGTCTATAGACTGTCAGCTGTGGGGTTCGAACCCACGCGGATCTCTCCACCAGAACTTGAGTCTGGCGCCTTAGACCACTCGGCCAAACTGACGATGAGTAAGCGCTAGTATCTTGTGATCCGTACTCTGGTTGATGTCGGTCGTACTGATATATTGTTCCCTTGTCTATAGACTGTCAGCTGTGGGGTTCGAACCCACGCGGATCTCTCCACCAGAACTTGAGTCTGGCGCCTTAGACCACTCGGCCAAACTGACGATGAGTAAGCGATAGTATCTTGTGATCCGTACTCTGGTTGATGTCGGTCGTACTGATATATTGTTCCCTTGTCTATAGACTGTCAGCTGTGGGGTTCGAACCCACGCGGATCTCTCCACCAGAACTTGAGTCTGGCGCCTTAGACCACTCGGCCAAACTGACGATGAGTAAGCGATAGTATCTTGTGATCCGTACTCTGGTTGATGTCGGTCGTACTGATATATTGTTCCCTTGTCTATAGACTGTCAGCTGTGGGGTTCGAACCCACGCGGATCTCTCCACCAGAACTTGAGTCTGGCGCCTTAGACCACTCGGCCAAACTGACGATGAGTAAGCGCTAGTATCTTGTGATCCGTACTCTGATTGATGTCGGTCGTACTGATATATTGTTCCCTTGTCTATACCCTGTCAGCTGTGGGGTTCGAACCCACGCGGATCTCTCCACCAGAACTTGAGTCTGGCGCCTTAGACCACTCGAACAAACTGACGATGAGTAAGCGGTAGTATCTTGTGATCCGTACTCTGGTTGATGTCGGTCGTACTGATATATTGTTCCCTTATCTACAGACTGCCAGCTGTGGGGTTCGAACCCACGCGGATCTCTCCACCAGAACTTGAGTCTGGCGCCTTAGACCACTCGGCCAAACTGACGATGAGCAAGCGCTAGTATCTTGTGATCCGTACTCTGGTTGATGTCGGTCGTACTGATATATTGTTCCCTTATCTACAGACTGTCAGCTGTGGAGTTCGAACCCACGCGGATCTCTCCACCAGAACTTGAGTCTGGCGCCTTAGACCACTCGGCCAAACTGACGATGAGTAAGCGCTAGTATCTTGTGATCCGTACTCTGGTTGATGTCGGTCGTACTGATATATTGTTCCCTTATCTACAGACTGTCAGCTGTGGGGTTCGAACCCACGCGGATCTCTCCACCAGAACTTGAGTCTGGCGCCTTAGACCACTCGGCCAAACTGACAATGAGTAAGCGCTAGTATCTTGTGATCCGTACTCTGGTTGATGTCGGTCGCACTGATATATTGCTCCCTTGTCTATAGACTGTCAGCTGTGGAGTTCGAACCCACGCGGATCTCTCCACCAGAACTTGAATCTGGCGCCTTAGACCACTCGGCCAAACTGACAATGAGTAAGCGCTAGTATCTTGTGATCCGTACTCTGGTTGATGGCGATCGTACTGATATATTGTTCCCTTGTCTATAGACTGTCAGCTGTGGGGTTCGAACCCACGCGGATCTCTCCACCAGAACTTGAGTCTGGCGCCTTAGACCACTCGGCCAAACTGACGACGAGTTAGCGCTAGTATCTTGTGATCCGTACTCTGATTGATGTCGGTCGTACTGATATATTGTTCCCTTGTCTATACCCTGTCAGCTGTGGGGTTTGAACCCACGTGGATCTCTCCACCAGAACTTGAGACTGGCGCCTTAGACCACTCGGCCAAACTGACGATGAGTAATCGCTAGTATCTTGTGATCCGTACTCTGGTTGATGTCGGTCGTACTGATATATTGTTCCCTTGTCCATAGACTGTCAGCTGTGGGGTTCGAACCCACGCGGATCTCTCCACCAGAACTTGAGTCTGGCGCCTAAGACCACTCGGCCAAACTGACGATGAGTAAGCACTAGTATCTTGTGATCCGTACTCTGGTTGATGTCGGTCGTACTGATATATTTGGAGTTTACGAAGTAGACAAGGTTAGTTGTCAGCCACACAACGCACACAATCGCAGTGCGCGCAAGCGTTTCACACGAGAAGAAATGCGGCAACGATAACGGATCGTATACCGTGTTTCAATGTGTACAAAATGACGAAACTTGACTCTCGCAGTTTGTGACGCATCGTCAACTTTCGGAATGTCCAATCCTTCTAACACCAACGGCAGTAATGAAGACGAGGTCGAGGTCAGCGAGCCAGCTACAACCCCGGTAGAGATCGCTCTGAAAGACGACGTTGCTATGCTGATCAAGCGCCTCGCTCCGTCTGCACCGGTCGCTGAAGAACTCTGCTCGGCATTAGCGAAAGAGTGTCTGACGGAGGCGCACTTACTCGGTTCGCTCTCCCAGCAAGTCAAGGATAGGATCGGCAACTCGGTGTCTATAGCAGCTAGCGCCACTCTGACGGTCGTATGTGAAGAGATCGGTGCCGTGGTGAAGAAGAGAAGGAAGCTCAATGCTGAGATAGAGGCCTCCAGAACGGCAATCCCCGTGGGTTCTATCGTTGAGAGTGCTCTGAAGAACTACCAATCACCATTGCCAGCGAGCTTGTTCTACGGCCTACCTTCTACAGTG
>NW_003209437.1:30538-33853 GCF_000006405.1 Perkinsus marinus ATCC 50983
AAGGAAGAGAGAAAGAGAAAAAAGAGAAAAGGGAAAGGAATCGAAGGTGCGAGACCGAATTTACTCAACCCAACAACATTAAGCATGATTGAAATGGCTGCATTCTCGTCCAAAATTTGCTATCCATTATTCTCTAAAAAGGAATAATTCATTATTACTATCCCCACTGTTCTCACCATGATATCTTCTCCTTTTATTCTGGTTTTTCTTCTCTTGTTGCTCCTTCCCACCGCCGCACCTTGAGATTCCTCAAGTCCTGCAGAACCCCCTGCGTCCAGGTTTTGTCGAACGGGGCAGTACCATACCGAACGCTTCTCCGAGTCATAAAAGCGTTCATGGTCCGGCAGAAACTGTCCAGTCGTCATATCCATAATACTGCTGATCATAGGCAACATACATATACCGCATCTTCGACCTTTCCCACGGATATCCTCAACTACTAGAGATTTCACTCGCTCTTGGGCGTATAGTTTTGCCTTCTCGGTCAGCGTATCAGGCAATGGGGCACACGGGCATCGACCATAGCGGCTGCCGTCATCAATGTACATGTTGAATTCCCTCGTTGAAAGAGGAATATGACACCAGCGGCAGATCATATTAGACTTCCGGTTCTCTTTAGCTTGACCGTTCCCACTGGACGTCGCGGAGAACCCCGGCTTGGCAGCAGAAGCAGGAACAGAGGTACCATGGCCTTGGCGTCGCAACTGGTCAGTTATGACCGGCTTGGGAACAGGCGATGGTGGGCCACCTGCTCCCTCGATGATCGCCGGGTTAGCAGGAGGTTTGTGGATTGCGTCCCCATCGAGGGACACTCGCAGACGAGTGAGCGCCTCCATGCCTTGGATCGTGCTCGCCGAGGCCGTTTCGTAATTCCTCAGCTTGGATAGGTAAGCTTTGAGGTCATTAAATGAGATCCTATGAAGCGGTACGGCCTCCACCTCATTCTTCATAGCACTGTTGATCTCATCGAGTATCATCCGATCATACTGCTGCAATACGAACTCCTCACGCACATGATCCCGAGGCATGGATGCGACTATGTCATTAATCTTCTGCTTCACTAGATCAGTCCAACCATCCAAGGGAATAGATATTATTCTCGACCTCACACCACTAATCTGCAAATGTTTTTTGTTCCGTGGTGAGTTACACAGAGCCACAAATTCCTCACCATCGGCAATGCCACTACTACTAGGTGTCCCATCGACAACAATATCACCATCATCATTCACATCGATATCTTCGAAATTAGTGACTTGTCGATAGACATCAATACCGAGGTCGTCTTCACCGGCTAAGATTAGACCCTCATCGCCCTCGTCTCCGTCATCATCACACCATTGTTGGAATACCGAATCAGGAAGCTTAGAGTCCTGTTTGCGGAGGTACTCGCTACCGAAAACCACAGGACTGTCCCCGAAGACCACGTGGATCTGGGAAGAGTCGGAACAGGCCCAGCTAACTTCACGAGCGGAGAACGGTATGGGCATCGTTTTGACTGAGGTCAACTCGTGCAATAGGGAGCGATTGCTGTAGCATACTCTCCAGAGCAGTTTGGCATCTACATAGTCGGCAGAAATGCGCGACAGACAGAAGAAATCTCGTAATAGGCTACTATGTCTCGCTTCCGATTTCGAACTGCCACGCCTCCAGATCAAGTTGCCGTTGCTATCTCGGACATAAACGTCCGGCTTACCATCGCTCAGGCAGTTCCGATCCACATGGCCCAGGAGACCCGCCAAGGACGGCCAGAATGAGCTTGTAAGGAGAGCTCGCGACTTCAGATCTTCTTTCCCACTGCGCTGTTTCTCCACCTGCTTGTCGATCTCATAGTACGTATGAGCAACTTGGGTGATTCTCTCTCTCAAGACGGGAGGAGCGGATATACATCTTTTAACTGACCGTCGCAGCTCCTCCTTCGAGGGGGGATTTTTGTGACCACGCTGTGCTCGAGAAGCACGCAGTGATTCCAGGTCCCCGGTTGATACCATGTACATAGCCTTTGATAAGTCCCTCGCGAACTGGCAGAACATAGGACAGCGAGGATCACAAGACCTCACCAGCCGCATACAGGCGTGGAAGCCGTCCAACTGAGTAGTTATTAGATGCTTGGAGATGCCGCATCCTTCGGAGATCAGGTCTTTCAGTGTTTCCGACTGCTGTCCACAGCAGCAGTTATCAGCGGACACTGTCAATGATCCACCAGGGGTGATTGATATACGACCTTTGAGGCCCATGAATAGATCCTTCAGCTGGCTGAGGCTAGTGCTGCTCATTACCACCATATTCATAACCAACCCCATACCGTTTATAAGTGCCACGATGTAGCCACTGTTGTGGGTAGCGTTGATGCGCTTACATACGCGCCTGGTATGGTCGATACTCAAGATCCCGTTTGGGCCGTCGACTGTCTAACCCGCTAGCTCGCGGCATAGACTCTATCGATTTATATTGAAATCTTTTATGAAACATGTTCTCAAGATATAGTACGACATCCCATACACAGGTTTGGGTATAGGCTATACCGTATAGCTTCCTCGGCACTGGGGAGGTTGTTAAGATCCTCGCCGTAACGATATAACGAGTTACGGCATCTCGTGAGAACATTATCGTATGTGGTTCTCCGCCGTAAGAGTGCAATATTCTCGAGACCTTGGGCGACATCAACCTCCTTTTGTAATAATCCACCATTGCGGAGCCTATAGATAACATCTTTGCTCACTGCATATTGCTTGATGGTAACAAATCTTGATAGGAGGCCGTCGGCCACATGATGAGGTAAGGTCGCCACTAAGCTGAAAGCATCGCTGCGTGGTTCACTTCCAGTCCAATCTTACTTTGGGGATGCGGCACTGAACGAATGGCGACAGGTAGACGAAGGCGAAGGCCCAGCTTGCGGTTTCGGCCCGAAACTTTCGAACTGAAACTTTCAGTTATTGCATGGCACTTCGCAATGTGAAGTTCGCATCATGATCAATATATTCGAGCGGGAAATGCTGCATTCCCACAAGCATAACACGGTGGAGTATAAACGTAGCATAGTATGCTAAGCATACTCCAAAACAAACGGATAGGTATCCCTGACGGCGTCAGGCTGACGCAACATATAGGCAGTGGTTCTGGAACCGGCCGCAGGCTCACAGTATGAGGCTCTGAACTAGTCATTACTGACGTCAGTAATCACCGTTACCAACAGACTGACGTTGGCGCCTCATTTCGCATGGTAAGTCAGTGTTCTCGTCTGCATTTCTTGCTGATACGAGCGGTCGAACCTGTGAAAACGATCGAAACTGGAAGGCTTTGTTGGTTACTAGA
>NW_003209437.1:33953-40815 GCF_000006405.1 Perkinsus marinus ATCC 50983
CGTGGTTTGAACCATACGCGAGCAGAAGCCGCCTGACGCTGAGCATGTTGCTTCATCAGATCCTCTTTAATCTTGACCAACGCTTGAGGCAACCAGCCTGAAGCTCTGGAGGTCCGAGTTAAATCCTGGGAGACTCGCTCACCTGATCACTTGGTAGTTTCAAAGTTGCCCTTCTCCCACTGCGATATAAGGTCGCTATAATTCAGCCTAACCTGCGCCACGGTAAGCTTACGTTTGGGCATAGACGAGAGCGGCGAACTAAGCTGGTATGACAAGGAAGCAACTCCTGGCAACCTCGCACGAAAAGCACGTGTGATTGCATGAAAAAGTACACGAACAGCACGTTTCGTGCCCATGTTTAAACTCCCTTTTACCTAGGTGTAAGCAGTTAAGCCTGTGTACGAAAGATGAGAAAGGGGCACAGAGAGGGGAGTAACGAGTATCGAGTGAAGCCAGACAGAGAACAAGCATCAGAGCAATGAGACAGAGATGAAGAGCGGCAGTCGGGACAGCCCAGCCCTTCCGAGTGCCTTTAGATTTCTTTCGTACCCAGGTCTATTTTCGTACCCAGGTCTAATAGATGGTCTTGGACCAAAATGACGATGAGTAAGCACTAGTATCTTGTGCTCCGTACTCTGGTTGACGTCGGTCGTACTGATATATTGTCCCTTGTCTATAGACTGTCAGCTGTGGGCTTCGAACCCACGCGGATCAGATCCGCGTGAGAGATTCTCTCCACCAGAACTTGAGAACTTGCTGTTGTCGTCAAGACAAGTTATGTTAACGAACAGTAAATACCCGAGTGAGTTGACAAAAAGAAGTTCTTTCCAAGAACTGCGTCTACCCAGTGGGATGTGAGTAACCTCAAAATGCATGTACCAGTGGTACAGTACCACGCCTGTTGTTGACCAAGATTCATCACCCAGCATGAATGAGATTCATACATAAGTTAACATCGATACTCATACCATGCATATCAATGCCGCGTAACGTGCTCCTTCATCCGAATATACATTGGACGAAGAGAGTTTCACTGCTGTTGATTTCCGACTGAACGTGACAAAAGACCTCATATGAAGAAAATGCAAGTGATAAATTACAGTGTACATATTGTCAGTATACAATATGGAAGAACCATGTGACGTATAATCCGGACAGCCGAGCTCTGGCTGGGCTGATCGAGCCAATCTCATAACTTCCACCGGGTGACAGGCCCGAACGGTAACCAACCCAGAGCCCCCGTCGGGATACCTTTCTCATCAGCCGGCCGCTTTCTTTTACGCGAATCGGATAGGGAGAGGACATCGGACAGATCCACCTGAAGAGAATAGCATTCGAAAGGGAAAGCCCTGAGAAGCATGAAGAGAGGCCAAAGATTGCAGCGACAAGTCAGCTCCAATGTTGTCAGGTCCCACCGCAGCCGTAACTAGCTTCTGTAAGACACCCTGCATGGTGGCAGTACATACCTCATCGCGTCCTGCAACCAGATATCTGACCAGTTATCCGTTGCTTCCAGTGCTTGATACCCCGTCAAACCGTACCCGACAGCTAATGAAAGAAGCTGATATGAAGGAGTTGTCTTTATTTCTCCAAAGCTCTTGGAAACTCTAGCCCCCATCTTCTGCGCCATCTGAAGTGCAGACGAGTATAGGAAAATCCGATTGATCCCAGAAGATTCTAACTTTGACCGACCTCGAGGATCTCTGCAGCGCCACCCGTGACAGAAGCCGCCTTCATCATCTCAACGGCCGAGGTGAGACAAGTCGACGCCGTGGCTTCGGGATAGCCGATCAGATTAACAACATCACCAGGAGAACTTCGATAGGTTTCCTCATAGTCATACCTGAGAGCCTTGAGATCTCCAAAGCCGGAAGTTCCTGCGACATCCCCGTACGTGAAGAACCAGTTTATGCCGGCACTCAGTCTGGGAGTCCCATCAGAGGGCAGAGAGCCCTCAACAACGTGCCACCATCTTGGAGGTACAATGAGAACATCGCCAGCACTTAAATCTACCGTTATGAATCTACAGAAAGCCACGGGAATGTGTTGAGCGGTCAGCTGGAAAAGTGGTCTATTCGACGCACTTGGTGACACGAAATCTAACGAGTTTTCCGACGTATATGTGATAGAAGCAAGGTTTGCTTACGAGGTAATATCTTACTTCACTAGATCCGAATAACGATGCCAGCTTCTTGTCCCACAGGTGCTGCTACTCGTACCAGCAGCCCGTCGGAGCGTCGGCTGATACTGTGACCGCGCGCTTCCGTTATGACTGAGTATCACATGTTGGTCTGGATGAGCAACCGTCCATCTTCGACTCCCTGACAACGAATCCAAATTCTGTCGAGATTGAACCTCTAGTGTCTTCGTTTCATGCGGACTCAAATTATTTGGATCGAATACACCATCCACCCCCACAATGCCTCCACTGCGCTGGTCATCAAGCAGCCGACTCAAACTAGACGAACAGTGAATTCTCAGTATCAGTACCCGAATCATCAATCCGGGTATCCGAGAAACTCGAGATATGCTCTAGGAGCAAGACCTACCTCTAGCGCATAGGTACACATTCCAGTCCGTATCGTAGTGACAATTGGTGTAGCAGTAGGCTGCATTGAAGAACAAGTGCCGCTTGCTGTCGACGCAGTCGTTGCCGAAGAGGTCCCCCAGGATCGAAGTGTCGCCCGCCTTATCCAAATCAGAGGCAAACACGGGTCGGTAAACTTTCGTTGATTTTCCCCGAGACGTCGCCCCTGAGATGAAGGACTCCGACTCTGGAAGGATCTGAGTCCACGTAAATATATCGTCAACCCTATTCACTTTCGGATACGTCCGTTTTTGAGCAAAATTCGAAAGGCGACAAGCCACGGCCGTGCTTATCAGGGACTCCAAGGAGGTACTGACCCCGTTTAGGACCCGTCTCGAGGAATCTACGATGAGCATGAAGAGCTGCCACTTGCTGGAGACCACCAACTTAGCAATGCTCATTCGAGCGGCTGGCATTGCGTCGCTCTGATTCACGTCCCCATCGGGATCGGGCGCGTAAACCGTGTACCTATGTTCTAGGCAAAACCGCCCAAGCTCAACAGTTGGAGTACGACTACTTCCTTTCCGGACACTCTTGCTCCTCTCGCTGAGCCAGGTATTTGAGCCTTCTGTCGCTGGTCCAGGTCCGAACAACCGCCCATCTTGCCCCAAGACCTCGTATTACAAACGGGAGACGACGGGAACGTAGCTCACGGAGCTTCCTACAGGGCAGACAGATGTACGAGCGACGAGCGAGTCAACCACATAGTGAGGCGATGGTATAGAAGTTTGATCATACTGATACAAGAGAGTGATTACTCCAAATTCACAGAGCCCTCGATCTCTCCAACCTCGGTGCTGGCATTAGCCGCCATTATACCAGCTATAAGGTGCGCATCGCGAGTGGTAATAGCTGTCCGAGATGTCATTAAGGGTTGATAAATCACGCATAGATCTATGTTACAAAGCGGAGAGAGCTTTTGCCCAATTTCATGTTACACAAGTTACACTGCGAACCCGATTGCATTGTATCGACGAGTACTGGACACTAGCACACTGATTTCCCAATTAACAGCGCTACAATGATGGAGAAGCACGAAGCAAATAGAATTTCTGAGATTCACATAGCATATGGGATTGAGACGTCGATCACGGGCACCCCTCCCTGCGAAGAACTGTAGGATTCATTGATTACTAATCAATGATTAGTTGAGTGATCATCACGCGGCGAGGAACCGCATACCCAACCTTACACCATCAGCTAACCGATCAAAACTGGAAACAACATAGGCGACGAGATACTAGTACGTCTTTCAAGACCTAATTTTTAACATAGGGTATTCTGGGATGCGGCCTCAGGCATTCGACTCCGCATATTCTAACCTCCGAACTGTTCCGCACTGCTCCACGTGGTAGGACTTGCTCCACTGGGAACACTCAATGCTAGTTCTACTCCGCTGGTCGTATGTCATATCATCGCACTGCCTTGGTGGCGGAGCAAAGCGTCTTTGACGTATTCATAGGTCACGAATGTGCACCATTGGGCCGGCATAACACGTACCTGAAGACTGGCTTCGACTCCTTAGTGAGGCAGGCGCTTGTCTACTGGACAATGTCTAGGACCGACTAAGCTAGCTTCTCATCTCATGCGGTCTGTACTCACTCACCAGCGAAACAAAGATCCCCCTGTAAAACCCAGCAAATCCGTCCTTGGCTACGACACTGAAAACGAAACCGGACGATCATCTAAAGAATTCGGCAGCGGATCTTCTCATCCGTGGCTCGATCGATATACCCAACCCGGAATCGTCTACCTCTTCATTGAGTTCCAAAGATCATCGTAATTGTGACTCCGTAACCCAGCGTCCCTCATCCTAACTGTTAGCACTGTAATAGGGCTGATGAAAATCTGGGAAAAGTTTCGAAGATGTTCTTCGAAGGCTCATCAAGTGGCCGACAAATTATGATGGAAGTGCTCATAATGATGGAGCGGACGGGACTCATGAGACCATGTATTCTCACCATGGCAGTAGACTTTGCCAGGGTAGTCGCTAAGACTATATCCGACGGACTGAGCTGCTGACAATCACGATATGCTTGCAGTCTGGATCTGAAGTACTCAGACTGAGTACGTCAGGACTCCCCAGTGGGGAGTCCCCACTCGGGAGCAGGCAGCGCACATCAGCGAAGCCACCGACCACGACTCAATGGGTACCATGAGCATTACTTGGTGGGCTCGTAGATCATGAACTGAATTCCACCTTGAGCAGATCCCCACATGCTTGGAATCTAGAAGAGAACAGTCGATAAAAAGGACGAAGGATGAAGAGGCAGTGGATGGGATACTGTAGTGTACTCACGATTCCTCTATAGAACCCTGCGACTCCCCTGTCACGATAGAGTCGCTTCAGGCAGCCGCGGACTCCGCCAGGATACACGGCCAGTTGGACATTCACCTTCGTGACCCAAAGAGGACAGAGCACGACTTGCACCTGACTTCAACTTTTTTGCAAGGCCACCACGAGGCATCATCATTCCACGCCGTTATCCACCAGAGTCCTTCGCCGTTGAACCCGACGATGATGATAAGCAACTATCAGACGGTTCGGACCTTACCAGGCATCCCGCTGCAAAGCCGCTGAGAAGATGATTAGCTGCTGAGGGTAAGTTAAAGATGTTGGCTGCTTTGAGTGTGTTGTATCTGGTTCGCCAACGAAGGGTATTCAAAGCGGGATCTCATCACACTCTAGCAATGCTACCCGTAAAAATACTGCCCCCAGGCAAGTGATGCTCCCGTTACACTTATGCCTGAGACATGAACTCGTCATATCAGGGAACACAGAGCGGAATGAGACCGATACAGCCCCAAGTGTGCTCTTTTACCAAAGCCCCGGTATAGTGCAGGCCGGACGCCTTCTTCTCGGATAACTTTTGCAAACAGCTCACGCACACTCGGGCGTCGAGAACCATCATAGTGTCTCTGCAAGTGAACCCTGAGTAAATCCAGAGGGTAGAAAACTGCCGTCGAACCTGAAAATATTAGTCAGTGTTCAAATCTTGCGAGAAGGAGAAGCCCAAGAATCGCTTCCCGAAGTCACTCACAGAGCCCGCCGAGGAAACCTGCCGAAGCATGAGCATTTACACGGTTTGCATAACCGTTCAATCGTGGTGAATCTAGCCACCCATTCGTTGTCCCAGTACAGCTGATCTCTCGCGGGATAGGTGCCATAATCTGAGGTGGGTGAGAGGAACTGAGATTCTCCATGACTGTATTCCTGTACGAAACATCCGCGGCTCGACCGCATGGAAGTTTCTTCCCATATTGAACTGAGTCATAAACATTGAAAAGCTAGACGAGTGCGAACAGAAACCTTCTAAAACGTTCATGCCTGTATTCTCTTCATAACCGAGGTGCGCTCTAAGGCTCTCGTGATAATACTGTTCATCAAAACCGCGTCACTGGCGAGGCTGGATGTTTCATTGCCACAAATTAACTCTGCGTTTCGACCTTTCCCAACTTGCCTCGCGCCCCGATCACTTGCCCTCATGATCGCGTCTCTGCCGTGCACAGCAGTGAGCAGTCTATACCGGAGCTCCCGCTCATATGCAAATAAGTCGGCAGTCGACGAATTAAGATCCACGAAAAGTATTGCTCTGTCATCTTCTGTCGCGAGCAGTGTCAAGTCGGCCGCACATAGACTTCGAGAGCACCTCCATGAAGTCGACACACGCAATGGCAATTCGCGACGACGGATCTCTTCTGCTAAATGCATGGCAAACAGACGATCGTGCTCGGCGCCTTGGATATCCACGATGAGGTAATTCGCAGTGCCTCGGGCGCGCTGTAGTTCGTCACGTTGACTTGTAGTCAGGCACGATAATTTGTGTTCAACTTCCGCGCAGACGAGAGACTTCACCGTTTGCCCACGAGGCAAATTCAACATACTCATTAGAAGATCTTCCACTTGCTGCATATCAAGCAACCGACTGTCGGCGATATGAGCCACAGCATCGGTGACCAACGATAGAGCGACTGTTGACTTCCACGAGCGCTTGGATGTAGCATAGGCTAAGAAGCTGAAAACTTCAGAGGTGATTTCACCTCGATAAACTGTCGACCGTGCAAGGACCTCAGAGAGGCGGCCGATCGTGATGTCTCGCACGGTGCCGCAACCCTGTGCGATTGCCGCAGCGAGAGATACCAAGTCGCCGAGAATAGGCTCGGGCAGAACGTGAGACCGGATGGAAACACTCCAGCATATGTCCACTATGTGAGCAGGGCCGATGCGCCCCTCGGGCTCCTTCTCGATGTACTCGAAAACCAAGTTAGCCAAGG